>NC_060235.2:847500-970626 GCF_021155775.2 Neodiprion pinetum
GAAAAGTGCAAGGCTGCATGCTCTGCACTCTCTGTCGACGACGTTGCTCGGTGGGATCCAATAAATCCTACGGCAAGTCCTAATGGCGCACAATCAGAGCTTTTAGATGTCGCTTACTTCTCATACGGTCGAGTGGGTCCTTTTATCCCGAGTGACCCCCGACGACCAGAGATAGCGTAGGCCGGCGCTGCGGGAAGAAGACCGGGTGAAGAACCAGCCGCTGTCCGCAATTTATATTCAGAAAATAACCCGCGTCGAAAAGCTCCGCCTTATTTTCCACCGGAGAGAACTTGAATGGAAAACATTTACCCTGCATAAACTTTTTGCCCGCATCGTGGGTCAGTCTTGTGTACAAGGCGTACGTGTGTGGATGCACGTGTAGAGAGGAGCTTCCGTTGCTCGTGGATTAATGTATTACTTTGCTGCTTTCACTCTCGCTATCTCTCCACTCGCAGGAGAGGGTGTGTCAAGTAGAATCCGTCGGTTCAAAACTTTTCGTATCTACATTACGATCCAGCCTTGGATCGGAATGAATAATCGTGCGATAGGATTGGTCAGGTGGGATACCGTGGATTATTCATCAGCGGTAAAAAAAAAAAATGCGTGGCTGATTGTGTCAGAGGACGTGACGCTGAACGGTCAGGTGCACAGTCGCAAATGTGAACCATTCCCCGGGAGGAGGATTCATCCCGGTGGGTTTTGTCACGAGTCGTTAGACGGAACTGGGAGTGTTGAAAGGTTTATTCACTGCCTCCGCCGGAGCTTGCGAACAAGACTTCTTATTACACTTCTGCCGGATGATGAAAGATCGGTACCCCCGACGCGTCGGCAAGCGTAACAAGTAAATTAAGTATTTCATTACTGCAGGGAGGTTGCGCGAGTAATCCAGTCGTGCCGAGTTTCATTTCGCGATTAAGGTGGATGAGGAGTATTTTCATTTCGAGAAAACCGTTCCAGCCTTTACGTGTCGAGGGAAACGAGACTCCGGAGAATCCACGCGATTTATAATTTGCGAACATGGGGCATATATGCGGCGTTTCACGGTTACTTGAATTACCGTAAACGGGTCGATTCACCCGATTTAGTAGCAGGGCGCATAATGGAATTCGCGATCGTTGTTGACGGAGAAAAGCGTTACCGATATCCCGGATCTACGGAAAGGCGATTCTTACCCGAGTCCCGCTTCCCTCATCTTCGACCCGAGAATTCTTCCTGAAAGTAAATTGCCAGCGACCACTGGCGAAACTTTTCTTCCCGACACATTACGGGGTTGTTACTGGTAAACGTCGAGTTTGTTGCCTTCGGTTATCCTCTCAGTGAGACGAAGCCAGGAATTCCTCGTGTATATTCTCAAGCTGTGTACATGTGTAAACCTACATAACGAAGTTCTAGATGGTGCGGTTCAACTTTGCTCCTAGAGGCAATCCGATTAAAGTGTTCCCGGCTGCTGCCACTGCTGCTACTCGCGATTCCTATCAACGGCAAAAACTTTACAACCTGACTATACAAATGTATATATAAGTGTATATTTATATATATAATGTATATATGCACACGTCGTACCTGTTTGATAGCTGACGCTGTCTCGTCAGTTTCGAAAAGTCGGAAAATTTTCCTCGCTGTCTATATTCCGCGGCCGCGGTGACGCGGACGCCTCAAATAGAATAGAATATTTTCCGAGAAAATTCCCAGAGCAACTTATTATATCCGGGTACGTACGGCTGCACGCTATCGTACCTGGGCACATGGCCATAACTCACGATACACGTAGTTTTAGTATGAAAACAGAACCCGGTGGGTAGACAGACATTCCCCAGTGGGTCTTGAGCGGGCGTGCAAATACTTTCAGAAGCTGTTTGCGAATAAACAAAACCGTCGTAATCCCAGCAGAGCGTTCACGCGTGTTCGTACACCTAGTCGCTTTGTCGCAGACAAGACAGGGAAGAGAGGAAGGCTGACTCGCGTCCTCGCTGTTTCAATAGGAAAATCTGCAAACGAGATCCCGGAGGGAAGAACTAGTCACCGTTCGAGAAACCTGATCCTGCTGCTTGGCTTGGCTTTGTTGATTGAATCATTGCCGGAAAAGATGTCGCGACTAGGTATCCAGGGTGCTTCGGTTTTTGAAAATTTGTTTTTTCAGCTCTGGTCACAAATTTTTCCAGTGGCACCTTAAAAAAAAAAGTTAACAAACAAACCACCTCACTATGACAAGTTCTTAGCGGAATTTATTCCAAGAACAAGATACGAGGATTTTCTCGACAACAGCCGATATCCGTTCAGCTATTTATTCTTGGTAATCGTCTTCATAATACGATACCCATCCGTTTACGTCGATATCTATTTACCTCTCAATTACAAAGCTGGCATGAAATTCGACGAACACGACTCGACGTGTCTTCGCTAGGTCATCAGAATGGAAAGCTGTTAGTGAATTCTTATCGACATTCAGGTATTTGTTCAAATGCTGGTAACGGGCTACGTATGATATTCGACCTTCGAACCGCAACGCCGTCGAGTGGTATGAAAGTCTGCTGACGATCCGTGCTTCAGTGTACCTTCAAGAGTCGGTGAAGAAGCGGCCACTTTTCTTAACCCGCGAAGCGAAATTTTAGTGACCATGAAGTTTACCGCATTTCTTGCCATACTCGTCATTTTCGTCGATCTGTCCGAGCAGATACCGAAATTGAGTAAGCCGCGCTGAACCGGATTAAAAATCGAACACTGTACCCACTGATTAATGGTAATTATAATATTACATTATAATTTCATTCTCCAGAAAACTGCCCCTCCGATTTCACCCCTACGAGTGTGATGCAAAACAGCTGCGGGATTCTTACGTGTATCGAGTCTGCCAGTATCAGCATAGTTGGGTCGGTATAAAATCTTGGCGCGTCAACCGAAGGTCTTCGTGCTCGTGACATTCCCTGACCGAGATTTTAATTTTCAGATGTCCCGTTTACCAATGTACGGAAGGTAAAGAGATCGGTTACAAACAAGAGGACGACTCGAAGGTGTATCCGGAATGCTGCGGTGGACCGATTTGCGCGGATTAAACGTTGCTTTTGGCAATTTGAAAGTGTTTTGCGACGGAACAGGAGCTTGATTTCAAACAGCATATCATATTACAATCACAGTTACAGACTCGGTGTTGGGACGAGATAGTCACGAGGTTCCTGTTCTTCAATTTTTCCGATCTGATACAAGTCGAGCTAACCAGTATGTTGAAGAATAAAAAATAATATTGCGCATAGTATGATTAATTTAAAGTAATTTGAGATTAAGGGCTTTATTGTTTACAGTTTCAACGACATATTAGAATTTCTTCGTTGAAATTAATAACAAAATGGCGAAAATAAAGCCCTGAGTCTCGAATTGCTCCCAGTGTTTTCATTTTCTTAAAAAAAAAAGCAGACTCCCGATAACAGGTATAATTTTATACCGTCAAAGCTGTACCAGCTCCCCCTTAAGGGACCCGACATCGGCCAAGCACTCGGAGTTGAACCCTACAGGCACCACGGCTCCTTGGTCGAACTACAATTCGCCATTCGTTATACGGCGAAGCTATATTTCGAGAGATTAGAACCCCATAGTTGGGAGTCGGCGGTACGGGCGACGGTCCGTGACCCTTGCAGTCGCGGATGATGGTGCACAAGGGAATATAGGGGCGGCCGGATATGCGAGGTGGCAACTGCCAGCCTGCAAAGAGTCGCCGGCCATCTCCGCGTCCCCGTTGATAAGCTCCCGCCGGACGTGACGCAATATGTTCTCCGATCGCAACGAAACGAGCCATTGTTTGGTGCCGGCTAGGATGTGATAAAGCTACGCAATTCGCGGTGTAACGGCGTAACGATGATTGCTTTAGTTGACGATATCTCTCCGCTCGACGCTTTCCTCCGCATCGAAATGGCAACCCTGCGGCCACCTCGGCACCTCTGCCGAAATACCTTCGAACGAATTCGTTTCGTTTCGGCAGCTGGTTATATTCACTCCCGAATTAAATTACTGTAATTCCTTAATACGGTCTGTCGAGTCGAGAAAAGCGAATAATTATTGTTGTTGTTTTTTTTTTTTTTTTTTTTTTTACTTAGAGTTACCTTTTCATCAACCGTACAATCTTGGAACCTGAAACTGATTTGTTAGTCAAGAAATTTTACCATTTAATCTTGTATTCATCTATTGGGCGATATGGGTATAAATGCAGCAGGTGAGAAATGGAATTGCAAGGGTAATAAACTACGTTTTGTATATTATACACACACACATATTACGCACGTATAGGAAGCGCTGTAATTGCTGGGCATTCAAGAAAGTGCTTAATGAAATTTCACCAACGCGATTAGCTTCTCGCGCAATCTTTCGCTAATCTTTCCCTCGTAATTAGTCAGTTCACAAGTACATGCGCGTGTACAGGTTGCAATTAGGCGTGGTAAAGCCAGGGTTTGAAAATCCACGGTAGGGAAAAGGTGTTGAGGTGAGGAGGGGGGGGGGGGGGGGGGGGGGGGGATAGAAGGATAAGGAACAAAGTATCGCGAGAGAGTGGAAATACCCAGCTGATTAAGTAACATTGATAAAGTCACGAAGAAGAGAGATGAGAACCGAGGCTTCGACGTCATCTTCACGTGCAGTCACCCTGCCTCTGGTAGAGGAGGTGTACCTGGGTCGAAAAGGGCGGAGAGTGGAGAGAGAGAGAGAAAGAGAGAGAGAAGAGGAGGGAACGACGATCGATATCTGCGGACAGAAATTGCAGAGCTTGCACCGCGGCGTTCGCAGTAATTGTAGCATCTCGCTTTGACACACGAGGGTCTTTGTTAATTCCTCGACACTCGGGGTGCGAGCTTGTTGTTGGGCTTCCAGTTGCTTTCCGAAATCCACTGCAGCCGGTGCGGCGTCGCTAACGAGAGCAAACAGTTCTCTCCGAGCTCCGTATAATAAACACATATACCCAGTTACCCAGGTTTTAATAAATTTCATTCAAACTTGCAGGACAGGTGAAAAGTTCTTCTCGTCCCCTCGCCCTCCCCCTCGCCCCCTTAAAGACGAGTAAAGCTAAGCGCCCTGGGCGTGTCGTTAAAAACTTGATTCCGAGCAGCCAAAAGTTACGTTGTTAAAAGTGCGCCCCCTTCGCGCAGGTGGGCAGCCCCCGGTGCTGTAAGTATAAGGGATACCCTCGGCAATCTGGAATACGGCAGAGGGGGGGGGGATTCATATCGACGTCACTGGTTCGTGATAAAGTGGCCGAGGAGGACTTTAATTCTCGGAAGGCGGTGTTCGATCTCCTCAATTTAGTGCGGCACTGTCTCACAGGCAGCCCCTCCCATTCCAGCTATTTGCCGTCGAAATTGTTTTCGGATCTCGAAAGCGAAGGCAGGTGTGGGTGTTCCCCCGCATTTCACCCCGTGACACTTTTACAGCCGCGTAAGGGTGCCTCTGCGTTTACGATTTCTCGGAGCATTGCGCCCAGCGTCGCAGCGTCGCGGCGTCGCTTCGCTTCGGGTCTGAGCTGCAGGTCGTCGGTGGCGGGTTCGGTTGTAGGGCGCGAGAAGTCTCCCTTGCACCGAATGAAAATTTATATTCCACGCTTTTCCGGTTACCGGAAGGGGCCTCGTCTACTCCGATACGCGATGAGCATAATACATGCCCGTACGGGAAGTGAAACTGCTGCGCTTTTACCGTCAAAACGATTCCCCCCGATCCCCCGATGCCCAGCCCTTGCCCAATGGAACTCGTCTTAGGCGAATGGAGAAAGGGCGGGAATGGGTGGAGGAGGGAAATAGGGACAGGTAGACGCTCGATGCAAAATTGACGAAAAGGAAAGGCGGACGGAATTTCGCGGTGGAAGAGTAGAAAACGCGAGTGAATTCGTTATTGGTCCACGCCTGGGGACAGCTACCTGGAAACGCGCGGAACAATGTATGTATCCGGAATAGGGAAGAGGAGCTGGAACTCTGGAGGGAGCGTAGGGAGCGAAGGGGGGAGACGAGAACGGATGAAGAGGAAAAGACACACTTTCGGGTGTTATGGCGAAGAAGCCTCGCAGAGACCCCGGCCTTCCCTATACGTATGTATACGCGTCTATATTGTATATATATATACATATATATATATATATATACACACGTTCCGCGTGTTCCATCCTGCGAGACATGAATTTAACATCGTCGTGAATTGAATTACGCGCCGAACGCGGCGGTGGATGGGCTCTCCTTCTTCTCCTTCTTCTAGCTTTTGAAATACTGTAGGGGATCCTTTTCCTCCCAATGTCTCCGCGAGCCTCTCCTGATTTCCTTTGGGTCGAGGTATTTAAGCATCGGATATGAGAGGTGGCGCTCTTATTCCCGGGAATGAAACTTTTCCTTTCCAATAACACACAATAACCGAGTTCAACGAATCGTCCGTGAAGGCTATTTTCGTCCGGTAATTTGTGCGTCGGAAGCCGCGGCCGACACCAGATCATCGTCGTTTCTCTTTCTCTCTCCCGTTATTTCTCTCTCTTTCTCTCTCTCTCTCTCTGTCCAGCGTAACAGTAATTACGCGCCTCCGAGATACAGTGCCGAGCTCGTCGAGGTCAGGCGGGTCAACGAGATAACCGTGAGTCGTAGAACCGTAACAAGAGGCACAGCATTCCGGCTATCTCATCCATTTTAGTTTCTCGGAATGATCTACTTAACGCGGAGGTGTCGCTCGACCACATCCGTACCGTTCGCACTTCTGCCGTTGTTGCTGACGCTCTTGCCGATCAGCGAGCTACGGGCGAAGGGCGAAACGGCAAGCACGACGGTCCGTGGCTACCGGGTGAACGTTACCGAAGAAGGTGTTTTGAAGAAGGTGACGGACGCGAGGGCGAGCATCTTGGATCTACGCAGAAATGGCCTTACCGGGGTCGAGGACGGGGCCTTTTCCGAATGTCGGAACGTCGCGGAGCTGCTGATGGCCGACAACGACATAGCCGATCGGCTGCGAGCCGGCATGTTTCGAGGGCTGAGAAACCTCCGGAAATTGGCGATGAACGGGAACTTGGTCAAGGGCATCGAGCCCGGCGCCTTCGCCGTGGCCGCCGACCTCGAGGAGCTTCACCTGGCTCGGAACCGGGTGGCCAGCCTGGCACCCCACACCTTCGAAGGAGCGAGGGGCCTGCTGCACCTCGACTTATCGAGGAACCTGATCGCGCGGATAGAGGACGGGGCCTTCGACGGACTCGGGGAGCTGAGGGAGCTCTACCTCAGGGGAAACCGCATCGGTCGAGTCGGAGAGGCGACCTTCCGAGGCCTCGTGAGCCTCCAGTGGCTTCATCTGGGCGAGAACGAGGTGACCCAGGTCGGTGAACGCGCCTTTACCGGGCTTCCGAGACTCGGGGGCCTCTATCTGGCCTTCAACGGATTGTCGAGGGTGCCGGTGAACGCCCTGGAACATCTGCCTCGCCTCAAGGACCTCTTCCTGGGACACAACAAGCTGGTGCGACTGCCTCGGAGTGGCTTCGCCGGCGCCGCTCGGCTCCGTAGCCTCGACATCGGGAACAACCTGATCGAGGCCATCGACGACGGCGCTTTTCTCGGCCTCGCGTCCCTCCGGACTTTGCGCCTGTCGGGGAACAGGATTTCCAAGATCCGCGTCAACGTCTCCTTCACGGATATCGTCGCCCTCCAGGACAGCCTCGACGAACCCGTAGTTTCCCAGGGTTCGTTCCGGGGGTTGAACAACCTGCGGAGTCTGCTCCTCGCCCGCAACCAAATCACCGTCCTCCCCTACGAGGCCTTCATTCAGCTGCCCAATCTCCGGTTTCTCGACCTATCCGACAATCGGATACACTCGATAAACAATTGCGCCTTCAACGGCATCGAGAAATACGTTCAGGTCAACCTCAGCGGGAATAACGTCACCAAAATTGAACCCCTCAGGTGCTGACCCGCTGTTTCCCGTATCGTTATAGTTTTCCCAGGACGGCGCGTTGTCTTTAAAAACATATAATACCGTCTGCCGGGTCTCGTGACACTTGTGGACGATATTCGTAAGGTCGGCGAAATTACCGCAACGGACACACGTTACGGGCTGAATTCCCGGTCTCAACTGAAATCGAGGAATAATGAGAAGGGGGAACGGAGGAGAAGGTTGTACGCGACCGAAACTGGCTGGTACGTGATCTGGTTGAGTGTGTCCAGCAACGTGACGTGTTTTATTACACATCTCTTCGGCGGAATAAAAATGAAAAGAACGGTAGGTGAACGGAATAACAGGAAAAATTTATCGCACAAGTTCCGACAGCGCGTGACGCTTCTGGAATTATCCGCAATACCCGATGTAAGAACGTCGCAAATTATAGTTTCAAGTATATACGTTACACAACGTATTTACGAACACTAATAAAGCCACATCGACGATAAAATGTAGCACATATTTTTTACTGTGGAAATAAAGTGTATCTCTCGTTATATCTTTCATCTCCTACCCCCCTCCCCCCCCCCCCCGCCTACCGCTCTACAGTCGACAAACAAAAAAAAAAAAACACCATTAACTACGTGAGATAAAGCTGTAGAGAAATTGTCAGATGGATTTTGGATCAGTTGTACTCGTAACCTACCAGCCGGATGGAAACAAAGTTCCAGCAATATGAACTAGCGAGTACTTTACCCGTTTTTTTCAACGTGGCGTTCAGACTTTCATGCTGCGTGCATATCTCGTTCAATTCAACGTCTCAACCTTCGCGTATTTATATTTAGGTAATCGAAGCGGCGATTCGAAGGAGAGAATTAACTGACCTTTAACTCTGTTGATCTACTACTTCAGCCGAAACTCGACGATTGGCTGGCGCTTTCGAACTCGTATTGACATAGCCAGCAACCACCACCAAGAGTGCAACGCGATTGCTGAAACCTTGCTCAGCGAATTCGGATATCAGGCACCTCGTTATATCCAGAAACCGTGATAGAAGTAACGTCTGTTCGATAATCACTCGAACACCTGTGGCGCAGCTTTTTTGATAGACAAAACGCAGCTTCAACGCTTTGAATCTAACATTATTGAGCGGTGGCAATTTTTATAACAATATTGAGTTCCGTAGTTTTTGAGACCGCTGATTACGAATCTGAAATTAGATTTTGAGAATTCAAGTTGCCCGATCCAACATGGTGGACAAAAGTTTCAAATTCGATCGAATACGATCAAAAAACTCTATGCAGGGGATTTCGGGGTAGCCGATTGGATTCGATTATAATTTATGTAAAACAAGTTTACGTGTAGAGGGTTCACTTTCTCGGACATGAATTATTCATTCAATTTTCACGATTTTTTCAATCAAATTGCTTCTAACGATAATAATTTACATTATAAAAAGTTATTGGTATACTATCAGTAACAGCAAAAAACTGCCAAGAAATATGTTTTCAAAGTCCTCTAAATGTACGAAAAAATGATATAAAATAGGAGGTAATAACACTTGCAACTGTGACTCAAAAGGTCAAAAGGAACAAAATTGAAAGTCCATTTGAAATCGTTGTTTCGAAAGAAAAAATCAAACCTTCTCCAGAGTCTTGCAGAAAGGAAACTGGATCGTTAAATCTCCTCGACATTATTTGATCGCGTATGTATTTTCGGTACTCTATCATATTTTTATCGATGACATTTGACTCTCATTTGCAAAGCTATCGGAGAATTTTACGAATGTAATTTGGCACATCGAATTTATATCTGCGCTAAAGGAGTATAATTAACTGTCGCTATACACACACGGACATTAAACTCATCAACCAGACCACTTCCAAGCGGTATAAAATTCTGCTGTTGCTCGGTGCGTCAGGATACCGAAAGCCGGTGAAGTAGCAACTACATACTTTTCCCAACCTGCAGCGCGACATTTTTAGTAGCCATGAAGTTTACCGCAGTCCTTGTCGTACTTTTCGTCTTCGTCAATCTCTCCGAGCAGATACCAAAACTGAGTGAGTCGATTTACTGAACGAAATTCAGTACCTGCAGCTCTTGACGATTTAATCTAACGAACAAACTTTGTCTTAAAGTAAATTGCCCGCCCAATTCCATTGCGCATAAGGCGGAGAACGATTCGGAATGCGTGCGTCTTGATTGTAACGGGCAGCCTGACACCGTAACGGCTATCGGGTAAGTGTATCCACTTTGCACTTCAGCTCGAGATTTTCGCATCACCGTTTGCTTGTTGTAATTAAAATTTTTAGGTGCAGTCTTTACATCTGCCCCCCGGGTAAAGACATCGGTTATAAACAAGAGGACCATTCGAAGGTATATCCGGAATGCTGCGGCGGACCGATTTGCGCTGACTAAACTTCGCGCGTGTAAATCTGGAGAAAAATATTAATCGAGTGGCGAAATAACCGCAAATATTATTCTATTCCTATGACATGTTCTTTGTGCTTATAAAATAAAGTAGTACCCAGCAAGTTAATTTTAAAACAAGTCTCCTTTACCAATACAGAGTCAAATTCTTATCTGTAGAAAGTGATGTGAGTTCGCGAACTTGTAGCAATCCAATTTTTCGAATTATCTAAAATGAGGACAGTCGATCGGACGTTAATCAAAGTTTGTTTAAATATGCCAAGTAGGAATAAACACCGAATGGTTTTCGAGAGTTTCGCGATAAGTACACTGGATAATTGATTCTTCTCGGAATTATTTTATTTTTTTCTTTAGTACTCATTCAGGCTCGCATCGATATACATCACACTTATTCCTCAATCGCGAAGCTAAGGAGCGATTACGTAAATGGAATCTGTATTTTCTCCGCCGATGCTCGCTGTTTACGACTCACACTCATCAGTGGTCGCTTATCGAAATCGTTGTTATCTGCATATAATTATGTACAACGACTGTGTACATTGGACCATTCGACTCATTAATCATACCACCGTCGATTGGTATAAAATAAGTCCGCCGATGCTCCGTGCTTCATTATTCACGTTTGATTCCCGGTGGAGAAGCGAGTACTTTTTTCAACCTGCTACGCGAAGTTTTCGTAACCATGAAGCTTGCTGCATTTCTTGCCGTATTTTTCGTCTTCGTCAATCTGTCTGAACAGATACCGAAACTGAGTAAGTGACTTAACCGAATAAAAATTCATCCCTGCACCTGCTAATTTATTATTTCAAACGAATTGATAAAACAGAAAATTGAGAATAAGATATCTCAACTTGAAATAGAATCGATCAATTAAAGTCAGTAGTATTGGGTTTGCGTATAATCAGTATCGGTTACAGACTAGATTCATACAAACGTCAGATCTTGTTCCGTGCTTTAATTTTAATTTTTGTTTTATTGCAAGTCAACTGACGATTTGAAGTGAATTTTGGCAGTAAATTATTATCATTCTTAATTCCACCGTGCAGTAAATTGTCCGCCCAATTACACCATGACCGAATCGATGAAAAACGGATGTGGGACTATGGAGTGTGTGGGGCCTGGTGAAATGCGTGGTGTCGGGTAAGTATATCGAATTTGCGCCCCAGCTTGAGATTTTCGCATCGGCATTTGCTTATCGAATTTTGAATATTTAGATGCGGTACTTACCAGTGTGCCGACGGTAAACAAATCGGTTTCAAACAACAGGACAATTCGAAGGTGTACCCGGAATGCTGCGGCGGACCGATTTGCGCTGACTAAACTTCGCGCGTGTAAATCAACAGAAACACATTGATTTCGTGTTAAAATACCCCTGAATATTTTTTTGTTACTGTGACATTTTCTATGTATTTACGAAATAAAGTAATAAACAGACGATTAATTTTACGAATCTCAGCTTGACTAATACCGGGCCGCATTCTTATTGTGCAAAGTAACGTGAGTTTTCCAACTTGTAGGATCTAAAATATCGTTCGGCATGTTGCTGATTTTTATTTCAATGTAACGGATTCGTTGATGCAGTCGTCGAGTTGCCTAAATTGCATGCAGGAAACTGCCGGAGGGTATATGACGTCGGTATTACGCTAATTCTAATTGTTTGCACGTCGAGTGAAGTGACTTGGTCCGACGCACGAGACGCGAAGCAACGGTGGTATACAGAAGAGAGCTTTTCTGACCGACAAAATGCGGCTTTAAAAGTGGATATCAAAGCTTGTTTGATAATGCTGAACAAAGATAACCACTCGATGTTTTTCGAGAAGTTTGTGATAAGTACACTGTATCATTAATTCTTCTTAACATTAATTTGATTGAGTATAATATTAAGGGCGTTTCTGATGCAAGAGCAGTAGAAAATGATTGCTTTGTCGTGACCAGACTATTTGACGAAATAGATTGAAACGGTATACATTCGAAAGTTGCAAATTTCTGATTTGAAACTAAAAAAAAAAAATTCAATCTGCTTCAAAGTTATGCTAAGCAGAAAACGATTGGCAAAACGGTAACCACGTTTGTAGGCGAACGGAATATCCGAAATACAAGAACAACGACTTGTTAGAATCGTAAATATATCCTCTGAGAGGATGTTATCTTTGATAAGAAAAAAATAAAAATACTTCCGAAAGTCTAAAAAAAAAAAAGTACAAAATCTGATGAAACAATCGCAGCTAGGTCAAATTTCAATTCATCAAAAATCCAAAATAAAATAATAAACAGAACAACACGTTAACAAGTCTCTGCTTGGCTAATGATGCGAGTTTGCAGATTTGTCGAATCTGAAATAACGTTCGGCGTATTGCTGATTTTTGTCCATCTGACCTTTGCGTTGAACAAGTTATACGCGGAAAATCGCTGGAGAATAACATCGGTATTGCGTAAATCTTGTTTCGATGTAAAGTGAGGATAGCAGGAGAATGAGATAAAGATAGATGAGAGTAGGAGAATTTGCATGTCTCTCCGAAGAGAGACGCCGCCGCTAAATATGCACAGCTCGTTACCCACGCAGACTCCTGACCCAACACAGTAGCCACGCCAAGTGGTTTACTTTGCTAGAGGATTTAATATTCAAGCCCCCGCTATAATTCACTCCGATCTCGGTCCAATTGTCGGGAACGTGTGTGCAGTGCTTTTGTATACTCGTTCGTATCTCGTAAATGCAATTTTATTTAATTCAGCCCCGATGCAGCGACGTAGTAAATGATTTTACGACCGTACCCTTATACGTGTACTTCATAATTTCGAAACTCTTCGCCATGGGGTTGATGGGAAAAAAAACGTAGCGGTTCTTTTACATTCGTAAGTAATCCGCATCGTAGATTTAACCGCGGGTCAAAGAACATTCGGATAGTTAACTCGACAAAGAGTCTGGGAATTAAGGGGGTAGCGTCTCGCGTCTCAATGACTTATTTAAAGAAATTTATTTTTTCATAGTAAAATTTATTCAGTAATTTTCATACTTTTCGCACATAAAACAGGAAGTTATAAAGTAATACGGAAGAATTTTTTCTCCGTACCTATTTGATCGTAAATCTCGCCCGGTGTGTCGGTGCTTGCCGCAAGTTTTTATCCCTGTTTAAATCTGACTGACACGATATCTCAACTTTAAAGCATTCTAAAAGAAACAAACAAATTGTTAGTCATTTCGTTGTTTTTTTTTTTTTTTTTTCTACATGGAAGAAGCTTGAAATTATTGAATAAACTTGACTGTGAAAAAAAAATAATTATCAAACATAGTCATTGAGACGTGAGACCACGTATCCCCTTAAATCTACAGATCAGTCGTACAATTACCACGCAGCTATAGTTGCGGGAACCGCGAGGCAGACGGAACTCGGTTTGCATCGTTATACCCGTTAACTAAGTTATTTCATTCTGTTCGCGACGTGTACCGAGGTATCCAAAGCTGCAAGGATACGTCGGAGTTCGCGCACTATGAGCGATGAACGAGTAATTGGAATGGCGGCTAACGGATATACCGGATGTTACAGCCCTCCCAAGGTTCTATGGATGTGCCGGGATCAAGGCGACGAGCTCTATCCTTGAATAGTTGATATCCCGGTGAGGTAATATTTCCATCGCCCTTGGATCTTATGACGTATCCACCTCGACAGGTATTTTTGCCAAATTGACGTGCATTTATATATCGAACGATTGAGGGCACGTGGTGAAATCTGGTATTATGTCCGTGGTTGAAATTTTATCATCCCGTGGACTTAATGTTTCATTTTTCCTGTCAGCGATTTGATTCGCGTGATCAAATTGGGTAGTTATAATTACTTAATTAATATTAATTAACGGATATCGCCTGACGCGATTTAGTGACTAAATATGGCTCCCGCAGTTTGAAATTGATTAAAAAATTTAGAAGAAGGTAAAAGAAGATGGTTTTTGAAAGTTAAGAATTACAGACAAACTGTAATACGTAACTCGAGATGGAGGGCGGTGTGCGATTAATTTATCATGCAGCGTCGCGAAGCTTCAGCGTCGTCAGGATGTTACCGCATGCGGAAGAATACAAAGCCGAGCTTTATTTGAGCTGACCGTTAAATTGCCCTGCATGTATTATGACCTTGCATAGTCCAGGAAATTATAACTTAAGCCGCTTTCCCACGTAACTTTAGCTGACCAGGAAATACGGCCTCCGCAAACCAGCTCGGCTTCGCTTCTTGCTGGTTCCCTGAAGCTGTTTCTGTCGCTTTTCGAACTTGTCGGGGTAGTATTTGTTCGAAGCAGGGAAGAGTGCGGAAAATGAGAGAGAGAGAGAGAGAGGAGCAAAGGCCAAGTTGTACCTTGAGGTTGTGCCGAGTTCGGCGAATAACCAACGGAATTTATTTGATTTGCCGAGAGAAAGGATCATAAGGAGTAGGTAATCAATAATTCGGAGGCATCTCGCATCTCTCGTATACCTCGGCCAAATAAAATCGTTGTAATAACGCAATCAATGTGCGCCTGTGGCTGCTTGCTGGATAGCTGCGGTCCGCGGAAAGGATGATGGGAGTTCCTGCAGAAGGTTGGAATACTAGGAGCGCCCCGGGCTGCGTAGTTCATTGCCTGCCGTTCAATCCTTGATTAAATATCCTGCGGATGGTCGGTGCTGCGGATCGTACCGCTGCTTAAAATTCCGCGTTCAAACCGGCGACGAACTCGACTCGCCTTCGAACGATCGGGAAATTCCGTCGCTCGCTCGAGCTGTTGTTACAGTCCAATTTTATCCCTATAATGGTAATTAACTCCGATGGGGAGAAATGCTCGCGAATAGGCTGAGACAGCGACGGACGGATATAGAAGAGGAGAAAAATGAAGGGAACGAGAAAGTGTGAGAGAGGGGGGGAGAGAGAGAGAGAGCAGCCAAACACTTTCTGCCATCGTTATATTACTTGATTAATCGAGGACACCGCGCATCTTGACGAGCTGCTTATTCAACTCACATAAATCACAATTTATTCGACAAAATTACTGTGCTCTAAAAGTAACGAACTCAATCTCGCTCAACAATTCCGAGACGAACTTTATTCGGTTATTCAGATCTTTGGGCGGTGAACCAAGAGAAGAAAAATAATACGGTTAAATCTTAGACCGAAAGCTTTGCAAAAGCGAATTTGCGAAACTTTCCCCGTCTGTGAAGTGCCGGTGTGAGCTGATACGTGAATTCCATTTATTAAGGACCCTGCATTTGATGCGGGTATCAAATATTTAGTTCCTGCTTGAGTCAGTGCTGCTGCACGAATGCGAGATACGAGGGCAAATTAATTAGAGGTAAGCGCGTTAATTATCACGGTCATCAGAGATCCGTGAGCGGTGTTGCAGAAATCATCGTAATTTTGGGGTGAGCTGTAACCTGACGAGATATTTCACCTTCCTCGCAAAGAAATTCTCCGGCCAATTTCAATTGATCTTCTTGTATCGAGTCGGTGCTTCGGTGCCTCTCACCAACAGGGCGAAAAGCTTCTTGAGGATAAGTTTGATCAAGTAAGCGGCAACAGCGAGGCCGAGAATCAGAGCGCCAAATACATCGATCAGCGCTATTTGGAACCAGGACAAATCCATCGCCGGTGACCTGATAATAGAACCTCCGTGTCTGGCGACGTACTCGACCCAGAAGATCCCGGTGTCCAATGGGCTCATCGGACGGTCCCGAAATTCGGCGGAGATCTTCTTAGCAGCTGCCCTGAAAATCGGTCGTCGATTAGATTTGCGTAAAAGATCGACGAAGCCGCGCTCGCGCCAAGGATAACATTACATGTAGGAGGGGTCGCCGAGGACCTTCTCGAAGGCAGCGTCAATTTTTTCCTCGGTCAATTCGTCGTGGACCAGCGGCACAGCGACGTTCATCCTGCTGTAACGAGCCACGTTCAGAGGCTGATCGGAGAAGACGGGCACCCCTATCATCGGGACGCCGCAGTGGATGGCCTCCTGGGTCGACATCAGACCTCCGTGGGTGAAGAAGACGCGAGCGTTCTTGTGACCTGTGGTTGCGGCAGAAACAGAAAACAGGGAAAATCAGAGAGGTGACAAGCCAGCCAATGGGCAGGCCTGGTCGTCTTACAGAGAACCGCCAGCTGCGGAATCCAAGGACGGATCATCACGTTGCTCGGCAAACCGACCGGCAGCTCGTCCGGCTTCGCTACTTTCATCAGCACTCTGACAGGCGCCAATTTTCCCAAGGATTTGTAAAGTGCGCGCAAAGTTTCCCCCGAAAATGACTCGATCTTCAGCATCGAGCCAAAGGATACGTACACGAAGCCGTCGTTGCTCCGGTCCAACCACTCTTGCAGATCCTGTAAGGACGCGTCAAACGTTCGGATGAGAGAGTGAAACGTTGGGTACGTGAAACCGTTGAGAATGAAAACTCACGCGGGGCAGCGGCTCGATTTCTTTGGGAATATGAATTCCTCCGACTTCGACAACCGCCGCGGTGAAGGGCCTGACGCCGTTTAGACTGTAGTGAGAGTTGACGAGGATCAGAGAGACGTTTCTCTCGGCTTCTCGGACTCCGAGAGCATGCGGCCCGAGATGCTTCCTTATGAACTCGTCCTGGTCACTGGTGTAGTAGTAAAACTGCATCTTTTTACCGATCAAGTCCAAGGTGTTGGTCATCCGGTCCCAAAAGCTCATGGGCGCAATGAGACTTGAGAAAACTCCGGGCACGTACGCCGGGTTATCGGGGTTCGCCACGAAGTCGCTCGACCACGGCCACATCGGGGATGTAACGATTGCCACCACCGGGACCTTGAGGTGCTGACCCAAGGCCAGGAAACAGTGGGCGGCCAAGACCTCGGAAATTCGAGCTGAGTTAGTTATCGGTATCTTATTTATATAATCTAATCAATCAGTAATAAGCGTATCTGTAAGCCAATGATCGTTATCTAAAAGCGTTCGAATTCTCAAGACGAATATTTTACTACCGTCCGTGTATACTTGAAGTCTCCGAGTAAAAATCGGAGACCGTTTGCGGAGATCAGGATTCAAACCTACTTCGCCGATGAGTAGATCGTAGGGAGGATCGTTCGGAGGGTTTTTAATCAGGTTCTTCAACTCGGGGTGGTCCATCAATTTGCAGAGTTCGGTTCCGAACATGGACGTGAGAAACGGCACCACGGGCTTATTCAGCACACTTGACGTCACGGATTTGTACGTCAAATTATCCTGCAACTTCGGAACCGAGTCGTCGGCCAGGTTTATTATGTCGTTGTAATTCTCGACCGGCTTCTTCAGAGGAAAATGCCCCACGACGTCGACCTGGTGGCCGCGATTAGCCAGCCCCTTGTTAAGTTCCTCGAACATGATCGCATGGCTCTTTGCGTTGTAGGGTAATACACTCAATATCCGGTACCCTCTGACCTCGGATGAGATCGATAAAATGAGGAGAAAAATCGTGAAACACAGCCGCTCTTTCATCCCAGCACTTTTACAGAACAGTAACATCATCTTTGACCATTCGATGTGGATTCAAGCGCGTAACTAAACTAAATTAATTAGCCAGATTAAAATTACTAACTAAATTAGCCAGATAAGAATGCCCCTGATAAGTCAGCCTTGAGTGTTGATTGCAGGCTTTAATCGTGCTTTTCTAATCTATAAGTAAGCGACGTAATTGTATCGGACGATTACCTGATCCGCTATTGCTAAACCACACTTCTTCACCTCGCAATCGGCCAGGGTTCTTGCACCGCTAATGAGACTGATGAGTGCGTGTATGTTTACACTTGTATTTTGTGAGAGGACTCGCAAGACGGCACACGATGTGTCGTTGCACATGATTTGTTTTTCTTCTTCTCCTCTCCGAGATGCGGGGAAGGCAGTTGTCTTTTGCCAACGACGCGAGACGTTTGATGTACACAAAGAGTACGGTGTGTTGCAATCGCAGTGACGTAGAAGCCGGTATATAATATTCACAAAAATTCTTTCTCATTATTAACTAGTATATCAGATCCAGTAAGTGATTTATCCGCCTCACAATCCAACAGAGACCCCACCCACGTGCCCGTATTTATGCCGTATACCAATCACTGGTGGCTGCGGGCGTTTCGCATCCTCGACTGAATCGTCATTGTCTCACTTCCGAAGACGTTACCACGAAAAATCTTCCATACCCTCTCAGTGTCTCGAAGCGACATTAATCTTCGGTGTTTACTCTCGTATCTCTGACTGCGCGGAGTACAAGTTTAACTCTTTCGCATAAATCCCTCGATAGCGTAGTTCCGAACGCTACAGCCGAGCCGCTTTTCATCTCTTCGAGAAGATTCTTGCAGCGGCTTTCGTCTTACGATCAGCTGCGCCCAAACGAAACGCCGAGATGCACCCGATATTTTCATCACTAAATGTACGAACAGCGGGAGTAAGAAGAACTAAGAGCAAAAAGTCTGTGAAAGGAAATAAAAATAAATAAAAATATCCTCTATTCACTATCCGGCTCTTTCGCTCGAGAGAATATATTCTTACCTACCGACTCCCACTTTATCCTCCCCTGCGTATCAAAGCTCGAAAGTTGCAACTAAGACTCTTTATACCTACCGCGGAAGGCGTCCGTGATTACTCTCTGCCGTAATTCCTACAACGTGCGTCGTTGTTTCGCAGGCAAAGCGGCCGGGTCTCGCGGTTATCATTTGTGAGGTCTTGACCCCACCGTCCTCGCCGACAAGAAGGCCGGGCTCATAAATAGGAGAGATTACAGGACGAGCTTAGCGATGCCGCGAGTCTTCGCCGCGTCCCGGGGATGTTGCGTAAGCTCATTATTTTCACAATCCAACAAGAAAGGAGTTTCCCCATTCCGGCCCGTCCGAGGGAACCCCTCTGCCCTGGTCAGGGCCCCGATTGTGGTTACGAATTCACGTCGCGTTTCCATCCGTCTCAGCCGACCGAGTCGCGGTCCGATTTCTTCTTTGACCCACGTACTTGATTTACACTTCCTCTTATTAGATCACGTCTGTTGGTACATATTCCGCACCGTCTCGACTCTCTTATCCTGCGGGTCTCGTAGCGGAAAATTATTGGGCTTCTTTCTTTCGATTTTAAAACATCCTTACGCATAAGAAAAAAAAAAGAAGGTACCAAACGCACCACGTTGAAAGAAACCATCCACGACAAAATTCCGACTTTCCAAGAATCTGACAAAATCTGGAATCTGGTATGTGAAACTTCCATTTTGCGAGAAAATGAGACTTTTTTTTTTATCTTGCTGGAACGGCAAATGTTTGGAACCTTACGGATTCCGGAACAATTCCGAAGCCTGAAACTCCCTGTTGCGTTCGTTCGTAAGCCGCGGGCGTCCCGAACGAGTATTTCATCCCTCTTGTCATCCCCGAGGAAAAGCTCGTATCGGAGTTGACGGGCGTCATTCCTTCCAAGAGTCCGAATGGACAAGTTGTAATTACAGCTATGGCTTTCCTCAAAATTGTAACGCGTGCCCGCATACAATAAACAGGATTTAATGCCTTGTTCCGGGCTTAGCTTGCAGGCGTCGCTGGAGGTTGAATTCTCCCGCAGGAACCGGGCGCGTTCCCTACCCGAATAATCTCGCTATTAACAACATCCCAAGAGAACTGTTTGCAACGTTAATGATCAGCCCGACAAATCCAAAGGTGAAACTCCGGCACTTCCCTTTTTGGAGACCGCGAAGAAACTCTGGCTGGTCAGCGAATTACAAGTTGCGTATATATACGTATGGGGCATTCCACGCCAACTCAGTAAACGGTTGACAATGACATTTTTTTATTTCACCATGATTTTTTTCTACGTTAAAATATCATAGGGTAAAGACGTGTGAGTAAAAATAACGTGAAATTTTTTTTGGAAGCCTTTCGCGAATCGTACCAACGTATAAAAAATTCTGGATGAAATCGAGTCCCCGTACACACATTTTCAGTAACGTTGTAATTACAGTTCAGAAAATACCTAGTTCGCAAAGTTTTGAAAAACGTAAAAGAGGTTTCAGAGAATCGACCGCAACGACCGCGAGTCCCTAATGAGGAATAAATTTTTTTTTTCCGACACTCGTCTTTTACTAAATCTCGTGGCTTGGTTCCTGCAGCTGAAACGAATTAAGGTTTGAATTGCAGCTCGCAATTTGAGGTATAAATAATCACTCAAATTTCCTGCAAACAAATTGGGATTAATTTTGTGGAATGTAAACTCGTTGTAATCGCATGTTGATGAGGATAATGTCAAGGCAATAAATACCTTCCTCGCGAATTAAGGGTTTCTCAACAATTACCCGCAGCTGCGAGAGAATCGAAATTCAAGTCGAACGTCAGACAGCATCGAGGATCGATTTTCGGAAAAATAGAGTGTGCCTCGTAAAACCTGCGAGACATTCGTACTCCGATTTCGCAGGATAAAGCCACGTCGTTTGTGACTCTGAGGGATTACTTGTCCCCTGGCCATCGGCCTGCCCGGAGACGCACCTAATGCTCCTCTGAGCTGGGCTAAAGGCGAAGGGACGAGTCGGCGGAGTCTCGGAGTGCACCCTGGGAATTCGGTCCTGTATATCGACGGCGGGATAATAAGAAGAAAGGAAAGAGAAAAAAAAAAAGAAGAAGAGGACGAATCGTGGACCGAGGCGTTCTAATTACCGCGTAAAAAAGTGTGCTTCGCGGAGAAATTCAACATGGCGTAAAAACAAGAAAAAAAAAAAAAAAAAAAATGGAACGGAAACTAAAACCCTGCTCATTTTCTATCCCCTCGACAAATTTCAAACTCACGCAGGCGGGGGCTTAACAAATTGTAGGGTAATTTTTTGTCCCTCCCCGCGCGCTGATTCGCTCTACCGTGATGGAGTGAAATGCGTTTGACACCGATTTACACAGGCGCGGATATTCCGGGGCACTCGATTGTGGAACAGGACTCGTACAGTCGTCCGGATTGTCCTGTCAAGGGGTTCGCGATCGCGTGGGAGCGGTGAGATATGTCGGGCGTTGACTGGCAGGAGTGGCAGGTTCCGATCAATTTTTCACCATCTCGTTTTTCCCCGTCACGATATTTTAACGCAGGCCCGAAGGAAAATCCCATCTCAATGCACCCGGGATGCAGAGGCGAGTCCGTCGGACGCCTATCGCGAGAGTTTAATGGTGCGATGAATAATAAGCTGGGAAGATCTTATCCGTCCCACTGTCAACACCCGTCTAATATCAGCGTGAAACGTGGCGGGTTAATTGCAGGTGCAGGAACGAGCTCCGGGCCCTGCACGGGCTTAACTTTAAACGGAATTTTTCAGGGGGCTTAAACGCGTTCTTACCCGCTGATGGATTTTTCTCACAGGCATTACGGACAACAATAACGAGGAAATTGCAACCGATCGCAATCTCTCTTCTCACGCCGCTGGTTGTCCAGGATTTAGTCTCGGACACCGGCCAAGGCCCCGATGTCCTTTCGCCAGGCGGGGCGCGGCCGGCGCGGAATGAAGACGAAATAACGCGGCGTAGTGCGGAACGGTGTTGCCCAGGGTGGTTGCGAACCCTGGGCGTGAAACAGGGGGAAGCACTTTTCATTACGCGTTGTTATACCTGTGTACAAAGTCGTACGTATACCTATAACCATGCGACCGAGACACAGCCGGGATAATGGTTTGAATTTCCCAGCTTTGCGAACCTCGAGACTCGAGTTGCAGGTACGGGGGTGTAAGTTAGGTACAAGGTATCTACATCCTACCTACCGACCTGCTCGTTAAAATTTTCCCGATGGTGAAACGCCGATTTGAATCTTTGTTTCGAGGGAAACGCTCGCCTTTTAAAACGCGATTGCGTCGATTTCACCTTCCGCCCAACGCGACACGCGTTCTAAATCTACAACTTTGGGGTGGGATAAAGAAACGAGCCGAGCGAGCGAGAGAAATGGGCCAAGTAACGCCGAAAGTTGTACCTGCGTCGCAACATTTTCTAATTAAAAGTAAATATAAAAATCTCTGCCGTGAAGTTCGTGTCCGGGGGTCAAAGAGGGTCGTTTGCTGCACCCTCTTGGCGGCGGCCAACTTTTTCGACGCATTTATTTTTCACATCGACGTAGCGCGGCAAAGAGGTTGCCTGAAGCAAGGCTCAGGTGAGAGCGCGACGTGTAGAAGGAAATAAAAAAAAAACACAAAAAAAAAAAAAACGAGGGTGAAAAAAAGAGCGGAAGTTATTTTTCATTTCTTTTTTTTTTTTGTTTTTTTTTTCGTCCCCCAAAATAAAACTAAACTTGAGAAAATTACCGGAATAAAGATATTGATGTATTCACCGAAACGCTCTAAATTTTCTTTCGCCAATTTTCGTGAGGGCAGATTTTTCAACAAACTTCAGAGAGACAAATTTCGATAATCGTATTTCAATCTGCAGTGCTGTGGAGTTATTTTTTTCTGCCGACGCAGCTGGGTAATCGTAAGAAGAAAAAGAACAAGAAGAAGAAGAAGAAGAAGAACTTGTTTCCTACGTCAAAGAAGAGGAAATAGATTCGACGAATTGCGATTTTCGAAGAGAGAAAATTGATCCCGTTTGTAGAATAAGTATCTCAAAGATGCATGTGTCCGCCTGCGTCTGCTTCGGCAAAGTGGAAAGTACGAGGCAAATGTGAGCCGGTAAACAGGAATATATAGGATACAAGGTAAAAGGACGACGGCGGCGGACTTTCTTGAGAATTTCGAAAATCTCATTTGGCCAGTTCCAGAGTAAAAGAGGGATCGAGGCAGACAGCGGAGCGGAACGAAGGAACGAATTTACCTCGCCTCGTGGGCGACTCGCGATTTATTGAACAAAACTTGCATCGCGTTATAATTTGCATTGCAAATAAGAAACGCGAAAAGACGGATGAGCTTTTTCTCAAAATACTTTCCATTAGGAAGAAATTGCCTCCCTGGCAGCTTAAGGGCGCATCGGGGGGTTAATCACTCGTCGCTTTTACGTACACCTGATTTCGAGATTACAACGATTTCAAAAGATTTGAAAATATTTCAGAGATTTCGAAAGATAAGAAAATGGTTCAAAATATTTCAGAAGACTTCAAATGATTACAAAAGGTTTCATATGATTTTAGAGAATTTCTAAAGATTTCAAAGGATTGCTAATAATTTGAAGAGATTTATAATAATTTCAGGACATTTTAGAAGATTTCAAGGATCACAAGAGATTTCAAAGGATTTCGCTAAAATTTCCAAGGTTACAAAAACTTGCGAAGATATCCAAGATTTCAGGAGACTTCGCAAGATTTACGGAAAGGTGTACACCAGATTTCACGAGTGATTAACTCCTCGGGGCGCGTAGATTTTTTGTTAGGACTGATATAATTTCTGAAAAGAATCCGAAACTATGGAACCGTAGTGCCAGCAAGGCTTGCTGCTGCTGCTGCACTACCGCACACATTGCACTGCAAATTCAAATGCGACAGCTGCTATTTCACTTCCAGTGCATTAAATCTGCTACCGCTCACCGCCGCTTTCTGCCGTTCAACATTTTGCATGATTTCACGTGTCGGTGGGCTTCACCGCATAATAAGCAGCGGCTCCGCGACGGTTTTAATTATTATACAGGGTCGTACGCTGACGAGATGAAAAAACAACGCAACAAGTAGAAAAAAGGAAAGACCGAGCGATCGCGAAAAACAAGGGAAAAGTTTTTCTCTTTTTTTTCAAATAAACTGAAAGAAGAAAAAAAAAAAAGGTAAAAAAGAAGAAACACGTGATCAATCAATTTTTCGCAAGCATCACCGACGCGCGTATTTTGTCTCTGGTACATTCGGTGCTTTCCGTTTCAATTTAGCCTGCGTCCACATTTCTATTCCATTACTCAATTAATCCACTATACGTGTACCTGCTTCGCATTTCTTCCTATAAGACCGGTGTACAACCTCATCGACGGTAACGGTTACGTAGGGGATGAATTTGTCATCCCTTCCAAAGTTCACTGCTGTCCAATATTATACCTCTGTATCAGCTGCACACACTGTGGGTAGCAACGGTGCATTAGAGGGTTGAAAATTATCGGTTAACTACCGTGCGTTATACGTAAGTACATACGCAGGTACTGTACGGTGATACCTGTACAATACGTTAGTTGCGTGTACGTGGTGCGCGAGCGTACATATCGGCGTGTCTGTGCATTTGTACGTACGTACAGGGATTTGCAGAGTGCGGAGGAAATTCGAAACGCCGCATTAGCGACGAACATGCGGATGCTGCGAGGCGCGTTATGAGAATCGAACGACTGCGACTTCGCGTTTAATGCAATGTTTCGTTTAATAAGAGTGGTAGGATTATTGCGGGGGGCGGGGTTGAAATTCCGAAGTTGAAAAGTTCCGAAAGCGCTTAATTCCGAATTACTTGCCGGAGTAACTTGAAGTTGAGAAATCAAACCCTTACGAAACAACGAAGTTTCGAATGGCCGGAAATCCGACGGCTCCAAGTTCCGAAATACAAGATTCCGAGAATTCAAATTACGATAGAGCAACGTTACGAAAAGTAATGTTCCGATGGAGAAAATTTCCGAAAGTTAAAATATACTCACGCAACGTAGTTTAATCAACGAGTGGGTGTGAAAAATCAGAAAAACCGAAAATCAGATTGATCGGAATTACGAACGTAAAAATATCGAAAATCCGAAACAAAGAATGATCAAAGTGGCGAAATTTCACACAAGTGAAAATCTTGGATCATTCGGAATTTCGATGCTGCAGATTTTTAAATTTTCTTATTTCGCACTTTCGGAACTTTCAGCGACGGATTTCGGCTCATTCGAAACTTTGACGTTTTGTAAAAGACTGATATCATTACTTTAATTTTCGCCGTAAAAAAATTTGGCGCTTTCGGAACTCTTCAAATTCGGAATCTCAACCCCACCCCATTACGGGTCGACGACAAGACTGTATTCTTTTTACGCATTTTTCGGTTTACCAACGGATCGAAATTCTCCCAGAACGAGCGACGTTTGCAATCCTCCTTGAACACGTATTTTAGTTTTTATATTTCAACGATTCTACACGCGACATCCTCTCCCGTCATTCTTCGTGACGTCTGGCGCATCATGTATTCTAGTCGAATATTGCCTTGTGGTTACATGTGCCCTGAATCGTTGGATTCTGATTGTGATTGACGCTTGAAGATCGGAGCAGGCGCGCTCTTGATTCTATTAGCAAATCCCCTAACGCGTACGTTCAAATCTCCGTAAACTTCACATCGGTGTTACGCGTCGTTTCGGAACTTTGCAGTTCTCGACGTTTTCGAACTCATAGTCGTTCTCCATAATGCGATAAAATATTTGAACTTTTATTAGAAGAATTATATTAAAATCATGTTGCACAAGCTCAGCATTTTGAATCACACACACGCATACGTGCTACGTGTAAGTAAAAAAATAAAATAAAAACCGATGAGTATTTTTCAAAACATTAAATAAATAAATGAATCAATAAATAATACGACTGTAAGGGTCGTGGGATTTCAAAATGACTTATGGCCCACCGGTAATCCGCGGATTTGCGAATTTCCGAGAAGGCACGTCGATGGGGATGGAAACTTATTTCTCGTCACAAAATCGCGCAGTTCTTTTATCCCCGAGCAGACGAGTTAAGAATTAGAATGATCAAAACGGGACGGTAATAACTGTTAAACAGAATAGTTGAGAATCTTCAAGAAAACTGTCAACAATATTTGTAATACTTTAACGACTTGTATGACGACTAGAGCGTATAAAATAAGTACGATTATTTCGATCTTGTACATATGCTGTAATTTGTCCATAAGGGCAAAGTAGATTCTGCGAGAGGCTCTGCTGCTGAACTCGCTCAACCTCAGCATCGTGTGATGCAGATTGTCGTGCTCCGTGCACCCATCGTCTGCAAATAAAAATAATTCATAACAGTTTCCGAAGGAAGTTACAACTCGTTGAGGTTCAAGTGAGGCTCGGATTGATTCAACCGCCGGCTTTTACCCGCGTTATAGAAATCTTCTTCCTCTGGTGCCGGCAAGTACTTGTCTAAAAGCAGCTTGGCCATCTCGGTAGTATTGTCTACCGTTTTGAGTATCGTCACGCCGGTCTCGGTAGACATAACTCGGTCCGCTTGTTCCCAACTATACATTCTCAGATAATGCACTTTGTAATGTGTGCGAATCTTCATAACGCTTACATAATCCTCAGTTTCCTCCTTCAGCTCCTTCAGAGTTCGAACCGCCGGCCTGATACTCTCCAATACAATCAGCTTAGTGCGATCGATGATCTGGAATTGGAAGGAAGAAAATTGTTGAGAATTGGTACAACTAACGCTATCGATGATTAAGAAACTTGGATAAGGTGGAACTGTTACAAATGAAGACAGGAATATTAATTATACCGAATGAACCTCACTTGCTTCGGGTCTTCTTTTATGATGGGTAGTTTCACTTGGACAAAATCAATGCCTTGACACAGGGTCTGGTCCAAATTGAATATGGGTTTCTCCATGAGTCGAACGACGGGAGTACAAGTTTTTTCAACGACGAGACAGACGACATGTTCGACAGTATCCAAGGCGCGGTGAACTACGGTGTTTGCACCTTTGACACGGCTATAAATTTGTGCCGACTTATCCCAGAGATAATGCACGCTCGGTATTTCCAGCGCTCTATCCAATGCCTGAATTTTGTAGGACCCAGTCTTTGTCATCGCCGTAGACTCCTGACATCCTACACTTTTTTCCCAACTACGATCCATGCTTCTGTATGGAAGCGTGCCTTGATAATTTTCACTGTCGTTAGATTTCTCGGCGCCTTGAACGGAGAACAGACGAATGTCAACTATGAGTGATACGCAAAACTACAAAAGGAGGAGTATTTCGTAACGTGTATCGCCGGTGACGAAGCTTAGATCGATCGAAAGCAACTTAAAATTGAAAATACTCCTAGTCACCGATGATAAAATTACAAAATACCGGCCTCGTTTATTGGGCTGGTTTCTCGTCACTCACCAACTGAACTCTGCCTATGGTTCGACAGATCTAATGTTCCTCAAGTTTGTTTTATCTAGCGACGTAGTCCGACGCTTCTGTACCTTGATCTCTGACGCAGCTCCTTGCCGACAAATACGAATTTTTATTCATTGGGGTTACGGGGTTTCCGCGTCGCGTCGGTTCATCGATCGCCCGCCCACGCAACGTCAAGTCTGTAACCTACAAATTTATGGTTAGCCTCAATTCGACGACGAATAAGTGACGAGGACGGCTTTGCGATATCTGCAAAATCACTTTTCGAAGTCCTTATTTCACTCGAGATACTTTTAAACGTTATCAGAAAATCTCACGTACTTACATTTGCGTAAAAAATTTAAACTGTCAAAACTTACGCCAATCCTGCATTGTTGTTTTGACAGTTCGGAAATGTAGCGATGCCAAGTTACCTCCCAGTCATGGGAGACGAATGTCTAATCTAATTTGCTCTGCCTACCGACAGTGAGTGCATGACACGTCGGTGGCATAAACACGTTACCGACAACTTTCCTCGTCGCAGATTAGTTCCAAAAACTTTGTCAGAGGACGCCGCCTTCCCGGTTTAAATTTGGCCGCGCGACAGTTGCAGCGCTACGTTCAGACCATTCAGGGTATTCAATTCAAAAGTGCTTATGTCGAAACTTGCGTCCCGAATTATGTATTGCAATTTTGTACGCAATTTAATAGCCTTTCGTAATTAAGCTCGATTGCGAAGTCAGCCTTGGTAAATGATCGTTGAATAAATAGTTTAATCTCACAAAGGTTTAACATCACGTGGTATGCCTGCCTGTTTCTTTTTTTTTTAACATTTAACAAATGACAATCGCGATTTGACCGTTACGTATCGTGAACCGACTGCTTACAGAGAGACTAAATTCGTGAATATTTTTGGTATATTTGTAGCAAAATCATGTTCTAAATGTGCTATTCACTTTAGAACGTATCGTTTTCAATTCGTAGCTATTATTTAGGGCGTGAGAAGTGATTTGTGCGTGCGCTACAACGGCTTGACCGTTATTCTTCACAGGCCGCGTGTAAAGTTGTTCCGGGTACAAATAAATGGTAAGCGAAACTGAAAGTGTGCTATAGAAACAACAATTACAAACCCTGCGACACTGTGTAACTGTTATTTATAATTTTCAACAGGCATCTGCGAGTTCGAGCGACTTTATACACGTCGGCGAAGATCATCACCGACGAAGCCTATAACGCAAGCATTGGAGTCGACAATGAGACCTGATCCGCAGTCAGACGATTCTGAATTTCGGAAACATCGAGTGGTCGGTGAGTTTCGCATGGGATATGTTCAAGTATCAAAACGTTGTGCGTTTTTTGCTCGTGATTTCACGAGTGAACGGTTGGTGAAAATTTTTCACCTCACGACATCGCGACCTTACGATTTTCCGAATGAAAGATAAGAATTTTGCCAACTATTATTTTCACGATGGGAGCAGATTGTCTGGTACGGCGATAGGAATTTTTTTCAGATAGTAGCACTAATGCCCACTAAAACCTCGCGGTTACAGATTAGTTGGAACATTATTACTTTTACAATAATTATACATATATTGGGAAAAAAATATTTCCATTTTAATAAGAACCTTTAATTACAATGCGTGATCTTAGAGTTGAGGTGAAAGTAAGAAAAAATTAGAATTGTTTTTAAATTATTTGAAGCTGATTTGGGGGGTGGGGTGGAAAAAACTCGTCAACACTCTAAATAAGGATAACCCTAATGACTTACACCGACAAGCTACGAATAGCTCGTGGATCCTCGTGTAACGGAAATTTAATGCAGAGTAAAATTAACAGAAATATTCAAATGAGACGTTAAATTGGTTCAAAAGGTTAGTTTCTTTTGGTGATTCGGAATGAAATGCCTTATTTTCGTAACTATAAGGTATGCTTGATTTATTGTTCTTTTCTTAGTTATTCGTTACCTCACAATATCATGCTTAATATATAACAGGATCGTAAAGATTCAATACAAATTACGGTTTGGAACATCCATTTCTCCATTTTTTTTTTTTTTTTTTTTTTTTTTCTTGTATAAAATATGTATGCATGCGATGACAACGGTCATCTGTATAGGATATGTACATAGGCATGTACCACGTACACATGATACTCGATATTCATAATAATCATAAATGCAGATTTTTCGTTATCAGTACATAACTGCGGTATAAAAATAGATACAATATCTGATCAGTACTTGGGAGCAGCTATCGTTCCTCTTCTAAGTTTTACTTGTACACTTTCACGTTTTGTACAATACAAAGTAACAGCTGAACTGAGCGATATCCACCGAGCTCTATTTTCCATCGCAAAGCTCGTCATCCCCGCGTAGCCTACTGTTTCCCCTTGATCTCCTGTTCGTCGTCCTTTTTTTCACTCTCCAAAGCTCCGTTCCCCGAATTCTTATCGCTGCCAAGTAATTGCGTTAAGTGCAGGATCGACATGGCGCTGTTCATGTAGGCGGTGACGTCCTCCTTCTTTATGGTCCTTAGCTGGGCAGATATCGAGTGATAGACGCGCCTCGCCGTCTTCGTCGAGAGTTGACCTACGGTTTGAACGGTGTGCAAAACCTTGTTTTCTTCGGCCGAAATCGGGGCTGAAACCAAGAAAAAAAAAAAAAAAATCAAATACACTTCAGGTCGTCTCCTCGAAGAATTTTCTCCGCGATTCACTCCAAGTATAGGATTTTGGTCGGCCCTCTTCCATATTTCTCGCGGATCGAAATATTCCGCGGATTGAATTACCTGGCTCAACTTCCTGATCCCCGGTTGTGACCGCCGGGAAATATTGATCCAGCAAACGATTCACCGCTGCGCTCGCATTGTCGACACCCTGAACGGCCATCGCTCCGAACTGGCTGTTCAGTACTTCGTTCGCCTTGGCGAGGGCCGTTTCCTTCAACGACGACGCTTGGTGAGTCGCCGTGTCCTTAGCTGCGGTCAATTTCTCAAGAGCCGGTGCTATCGAGCTGTTCATGACCGCCCTCGCTGCCTCGACAACCTGTCAAGAAATGAACGATCAGTACGGAATCGTCTGTAAGCCTCTTGAGAATGTACTCGCCACGAAGTAATCACATTCTCAATCAAATGTTAGTCTCGTTGTCAATATTGAATATTTTATGATAGGGTGAAAATCGGAAAAACATCAACGACAATGAAAACGCTAAGAAATTTAAATTTGAACAGTAATAACAATGCGCAAAACTTATCAATAAATTGTTTAAACGAAACACTGTTTAACAAATTTTCAGGGAATATTTGTTTTTTTTTTGTCACGTGAAATCTAAGTAGACGTGAATTTTTAAAGAATTTTCTCATGATTTTTAAATTTCTGTTTTCGAATAATAACCCCAGAAGCCCCCGCGTACCAAGTTTCAAGAAAGAACTCTCTGGTAACAAAATTCATGCCAAAATATTGCGTTGAAAGGTGTGCGACTGAAAGGGTTAACCGAGGTGTTAATCACTCATCGATTTGATGTAAACCTGATTTCAAGATTACAAGGGTTTGAAAAGATTTAAAAAGATTTCAAAGATTTCAACAACTTTCATGGGATTTCCGAAAACGTTTACACCAGATTTCACGAGTGATTAACCCCATAATTCTACTGACATGCTGGGGTTGTTCCCTCGCCGTCGACACCTGCTGCTCGACGATATCGAGGCCCTTGCACAATGTCTGGTCGACCTTGTTGATCGGCCCTTCGAACTTCTTGACGATCGGCGTTGCGATCGGCGCCGCCGTTGCCGAGGCGTAATGCAGCCCGGATTCGGCGTAATTCAGAGCCCAGCTGAGGAGATCGCTCGACTCCTTGACGTAGTTGTAGGTCGATCCCGTCATCCCGATCGCCGACTGAACCACGGGCATGTTGCGCACCCTGTCGAAGACCTCCAGGTGAGGCCCGCTCTCCGGGCTCTCCGCGATTCCCTCTGTCGTTTGCTTCACGGCTTCTGCCATTCTTGTATCGGGTCTGCGGCGGGAATGTAAATTTGTAAAAAGTGCGTGAATTTTCGAAAATTGGATCAGGCTGAAGTTTGTAACGTTACCGTAACGATCGTTTTGCAACTTTAGGATTCCCTGAAATTTAGGAAACCGTTAACAAAGCGTGAAAAAACTCGGATTTTGTTAATTCTACTTTTCCACTTATATCTAAAGGTGGAAAAAGTAATTTGTGTTTCAACGTTTCGACACGATAACGTTACTAACTTCAGCCTCGTAAAATTGGGGCCTTCGTTTCGACGGATTCATTTTATATAGTTTCCTACAATTTATTGTATTTCGAATTTATAATGTATCGTGTAACAATGAGAACCCTACCGATTCCAATTCTACCGCTGCGCTCAATGCCACTTTACTCTTGTAACCAACGTTGCATATCTGCAGCTGATTGTATAAGGTACATATTATACGTTACGTGGTCAATTACTTCGCAGTAATTCTCTAATCTGAGAATGAGACTGGACTTTGCCCGTACAACGTGCGTAAGCCGTTGAGAAATATATATACATACGAGACGTGAGATAATTGGTGACACTCGTCACGGCGGCAACATCGCCATCGTTCACATATATCTGTATGTATAGGTGTACAAGACGAAGCAACGACTTCGAAGCGTTGGATTGCGTTAGTCGAGACTTGAGGAAAATTACGGTTTCTAATACGAGAATAAACGACCGGCTTTTCCTTTGAAAAAGAGAAATGCGGTAGCGGATAATTTGTAGTTTCGATTAAACTCTATAGAACAGCGAGAGAAGGGATATACATATAGGTTATGACAATAAGAGATACTCACGGTTAAACTACGCTGTTTCTTTTCAACGTAACTCAAGTTGGAACAGGTCCGTAGCACAAAATGGACGAGGTTTGACGGTTCGTTGATACGTTTCAAGATGCCGGGTGACTGACAACGAGCTCAAGTGCCAAACTGCCGGGTGAGTTCGTTCGGGTAGTTTGTATCGTGTTTCTCTACGCAGCGACTAACGTCGGGCGTGATCCAGCACTTCTGGATACCTCGCGTAGCGACGCCGTCTTTGTGGCGGGGGAAGAACGAGGCAGAGCCGTGCCTACCGAGTCATGGAGGAGCGACGAGGTTCAACCCGGTTAACGGGTCACCGATTGCCGATTCGGATTTCATCGGCAGTTCGTTGCGGCGAATGTAATTTTTTGTCCGATATCGAACGCATATGAGAATGGCAAAGAAAGTGAAGAAGGGGGAATAGCGGAAACGGTCAATTAATCCGGAAACGAAAGTGAGGACATATCCCGGGGCGCAAATGATTCGAGGCACGTCGTTGTCACGGCGAGTATCAGACGCACCGCAGATGTGGCCGTTATCCGTCTCGTTACTTCCACGCACATACGTGGGGGTCATTTCGATGGACCCAACGGACGACGCACGATAACTGAGGAAACTCTTGCATCATGTCGTCTGATTCACTTCTGCGTTGTGAATTTTATGAATTTTATACCTACATGATTGTTCGTTACGTGCACGTGGGAATAATTTTTTATATATCTGGAAACATTTTTTTCGAATCAGAGTAAAACCCAGCTTGACGTTTCGGAAGTATGAATCGTTCCGTGACGGGAGGAGAGCGAAGTTAATCATAGACACGTATACCCCGGGGGGGGGGGGGGGGGGTGTAGTTTGGACGGTCTAAAACCATGTTCCTATTTTTAGGAGCTTTTCCTCAAAGAAAATGAAAGTACTTGGATCAATTTCAGGTTTGAGGTCCTTATTGTTTACAGTTTCAAGAACATTTTGACATTTTTTTTTTTTCATTGAAATTAATAACAAAATGGTTACATGGCACGTATACGTAGCGAACGATTCCGAACTCGAGGGCTTTTGCGGTGGCGCATCTCTTGACGTCAATGTCCAACTTGTAACGGATAGAAACATTTTTTTTTAGTTAAATACGCCCTTTAGGATTCGAGCTCGTGGCCCAAAAGTGAAAACAAATTTTTTTTTTCTAATGCACACGTTTACGAACAAAAAATTTCAATTATCGATCAAGAAATTGTTCGGAAATTTTTATAAAAAAATTTTGAGACTGAAATTTAGAAATCCAGTCACGAGTTCGTACCGATAAACGAGTTTTCAAGATTGGGTCAAAATTTTGAAGTCGATCCGACAAAAATTGACCGTGAAACCTGCGCCACTGGATCGAAAACGTCGTCGTTCGCTGCTTGTACGCGCCGTGCCGAAGTTTCGTTATTAATTTCGACGAAAAAACTCTGAAATGTTCCTAAAACTGTAAATAATAGAGCTTTCAAACTGAAATAGCTCCAAGTGTTTTCCTTTTCTTTAGAAAATTAAAACTCCCAAAAACAGATATGATTTTAGGCCGTCCAAGCTGTACAACCTCTCCCTTAATGCACCACGGTGTTGCAGAATCGAGAGCTGATGTTTTTTCGCGATGCAAATTATCTGGATTATAATTACGACGATCGACGTGCGTCAGATACGGGCTTGGCGAACCACTTATCCACTATTCCATTTATGCCGGACGAAATCCGCGACCCGAATCCGAGGGACGCAGCCTTTACCTCACGCTTCGAACCCCTTTTTCACGATCGGCAAGCCGAAACGAGCATTCTCCGAACATCATCGCGCAAAGCGTGAGGAATAAAGCTTTCGTCGTATTTCTGATTTAGGAGTCGGCGATATCCCCATCAATTCAATTTCCTCTCCGTAATACCGCGCGCCGCGCTAGATGGTCATTAAATCGTTACCATGTATCGATTATGCGTTATCTTTGTCGGCATAGACTCGCAAGCTTACAACGCTATCGACGCCGTGTTTTCGGATAAGAGGTCAAACTCCGGGCGCGTGTTCCAATCGCCCTCCAAGCGCCTGTGTGGGGTCAAAATCCCGATAGACCGAAAACTCGATGGATCGAAAACCCAATATTTTCGAGATACGAATTTTAAAATAACGAACGATCAGTCTACCGGAATTGGGATATTCGATAGATCACCCATAGAATAACTACTTTTTCGAAAGTTGGTTTAACCGAAAGCTCTTTTAACCGAAAAAATATTTTCAGAACAGTGGGCATTCCGAATGAAGAGAGCACAGAGCGCAATATATTTTTAATAACATTTAAAGAGTGCATCTTTTTCCGTACGATCGATTTCTTCAATACGTTATTACATTAAATCGTCTTCCACACTTACGTCGGCGCCCTCGTGTCACTTCGCAAGCTTAACGCCATCTTTAGCTGCAACTGGTGCAAGCTTTCGGTATTTTGTCCATTCAGTCTTAGTGGGTTTCGGGTCTTTGACCTTTCGAGTCTTTGGTCAGTCGCCGTTGATAAAATCGGATTCGTAGGTTTTCGAAAAAAGCACGAGTCTGACATTTGAAAAGTCGACTTTTTGACTGTTCGGTATTTTCACAATTCAATATTCGCCTTTCGTAATCTTGCTCATTCTCATAAAAAAAAAATAAAAATTCGGGACAAATTTATTTATACATTTTTGCGAGCTCGTTTTGAATTTTTCTACAAGACAATTTTACGTATTTATGGTCTTTCTACGTTTCTAACTGTCGTTCGAAATTTGACTTTGAGGATTTCATCTCGTCGACTTTTTGGACCTTCGCATTTTTGTACCCCATCCCGAGCGCCTCTTATCGTCCAAATACCAACCTGACTCGGTATAATCGCCGCCAAAGAGCCGTAAACCATTCTCCACTTTTTGGCAACTTTTAATCCAGCCGTCAACGTTGGGTTCAGAAAGTAGCTTTTCCTGGGAAATTAAGCCGAGTCTGGAAATCCCGCGGGTCGATCATTCCGGCATTCCCTTTTCTGGTCTCAGCAGCTGCTTTTCGGAAGCGGGTGATCATCCGAAGCTTCGAAAGCGGGCACGCGATGCGGGAGCTTATCGCATTGTTGACGATGGTAATCCGTGGAATTGTGTTGCGAAAAAAGGCCCGAGAGCTTATACCCTTTGACGCGTGTGTGCGAGCAGAGGGCGATGATCGTGCCCCTCTTCTCTATCAATCGCTATAGAAAAGGCGATCGGCCGCGTTTCCGAATTTACGGATCGATTTTCGAGGGGGAGAAGGGAAACAGATCCGAGAGTATATATACCGACGTATTTTCTAAGGTAACCGCCAGTCGGCTTTGTAACCTTTCGACGACACAATGAGCCCGATTTACAGTTCAATACCGCTACTGCTCTTCGGCTGCTCACTTCTGTTCGCCATTTCATCCGCAGCGACACGTCCGGCTCCTGATTTCACGCGCCGTGGATTCGATCGCAATAAGGTATTACCACCAGCGTATATACTAGTAGAAATTACAATTACGTACGGAAAAAAGATGCGTTCTTCAAATGTTATAATCGGGGCGGGGTTGACATTTCGAATGTCGAATGTTCCGAAAGCGCCTAATTCCGGATTTTTTTTTACGGTGAAACTAAGGTAAAGACATCAGAATTTGACGAAACATCAAAGTTTCGAATCGGCCGAAACTCAACGCTCAAAGTTACAAAAGCGCGAAAATTAGAGAATTTAAAGATCCGAAACATCGAGATTCCGAATGATTCAAAATTTTCACTTCTGTGAATTTTTGGCTTGGTGAAATTTGACCACTTTGATTTTTCGGTATTTTTACGTTCATAATCCTGGTCATTCTGATTTTCGACATGTACTCGTTGAGTAAATTACGCTGTGCGCGTACAATTCAATTTTCGGAATTTTGCTCTACCGAAACTTTATTTTTCCAAATTTTTCACGATCGACACTTTACTTTTCGTAACTTTGCTCCGTCGTAACTTGAATTTTCAGAATCTTGCATTTCGGAACTCCGACCAGTCGGTTTTCCGACCCTTCGAAACTTTGTCGTTTTATAAAAGTTTCATTTCTTTACAGCTCAAGTTTCGCCAGAAAATAATTCTGAATTAGGCGCAATCGAAATTTATTAAATTCGAAACTTCAACCCTGCCCCGGTGAATCCTATGTAATTCGTTTCGTTGTCACGTTCAATCAACGAAAGCGTAATTGATGCATCGGCCTGATTTCGAGTGAAACAGCTGGCTGCGTTGTTCCTCGAGTTTTCTTCCAAATTCCTTCGTTTTTACGCGCGAAAGTAATTAACGATTTTCACGCCTGTCTGCGGCGGCCTATGCAATGCCGCTGTTACGTTACATACCGTTAATAGACGCGAAATTTTCCCTCGAAATTCCGCCTGCCTCGGATGCTGTAACAGTTCGCCTCGAGAGCTTCGCGGTTTGGTGCTTTATCACTCCGCGAAGACACGTCTTGACGGGGGTAGCAGGGCGACATTGCATTCCCAAGTCAATGAGGCTGCTCTCGCGATATACGTGTAAGCATGATCGTACATCACGTGCTGCTTACCGAGCGTCGCGTTGCAGCGAAGAAAACGAATAAAAAAATATAACAATAAAAAATACGAGCGAAAACGTGAAACCGAAACACAAAAACAAGATAGGGAATTTCTTCTTTTTTTTTCTCTCTCTCTCTATTACCGCGTTTAAGTTTCAGGAAACGATCATCTACCCGCAAAACTATGCCAGGTCAGAAAGTGGCCGTAACGAAATGGAAAATAATCGACTGGATAACTTCGACGAGGATCGTCTGCAAGAGCTGGGGGAATATTTCGAAAATGATGGCGGAACGCGAGAAGATTCAGGCCCGGTTTATCCGGTTTTAGAAAAACGTCCGGCAGCGAGCGGGAAATACAACTACTACAGGTGCTACTTCAACCCGGTCACGTGTTACCGGAAGTAGCGCGCATTAATCACGCGACATATTTTCCCATAAATATACCGATCACGTACTTTATAAAATGCACCGCATGAAAGACCGCAGAGAAAATAAAACAAATTGATACAATGGCGTTTGGTTTACGTTATTCAAGATACATATGTATTTGGGTGAACACATATTCAACCCCGATTAATGCGACGACGTTCGCAAAAAAAAAAAAAAAATTCGGGAGAGGATTCCGTTCTGTGTTACCAAAGTTAAGCATCCAAGTTATTTTCTTCTACATTCAAAGGATCGTTTGATGTCGACTGATTTCAACCGCTTCGGATGCGGGCGATATCAATTCCTTATTTGGGTTAACATCAGCAGCTAGCTGCGATCAATCGATACGATTGCAAGAGTGGATAACGTTAGACTGGCCCTGAGCCAACCATGGAACGTCTCGTTCTCACACCGCAGGTTCCAAGTTCATACGGGAACCAAAAAAATAATATCCAATTCGAATTCGAATCGTAATTAACGATTTCAGAGCCCTCGGATACCGTGTTACATGAAAATATGACGATTTTTTTAATTTTGAACCACTACAACGGATTCACCATCACGAATTTTGGAAAATTGATCTTGGGTTCGTTATCGGTGACCCGAAAAACTTCCGCCTACCAATTACCACCATAATCGGAATATTTTTAGATTTTTTTCAACCTTGTTGGATCGCCATTGCGGATGTCGCAATCTGACTTTAGATTCGTGATTAGCGACCCAAAAAACCTCACGATACCAATTTTCATTCCAATCCATTCATCGTCGTTTTTGTTTGATTTTTTGTAATTTAGTTAGTGAAACAATTGAAAAAGTCCCGAACCGATCAAAGTAAAAATCCAATCGGTTCTAAGTTTGCGAAAGCCGCGTCAATTGAGACCAAAATCGTTGAAACCCGTCGACTCGTTCTCGGGATATCGTCTCGAACTCAGCTTTTCATTTTCCGCTTGATTACAATAACTTTCTTTTTCCCCCAGAGAACAGAGAAACGAGAAGTTAAAAATTGCAACAAATTCGGCTTTATGCGGCTCCGCAGGAGTCGCGGGACTTCGTTACAGGCGCAGTTGAGCCGAGTGTGTGTCTCCAACGGCAACAGGTGGATAATCTCATAAAGTCGGCCAGCTATTCGCGGGGTTATATCTGTATATACCTACCTATACGTATACAGGGTGGGAGGATGATTATGTGTACCGACCGTGAGCGAAACGAGGGTATATAATGTGGGACGAACGTACCCGCCACGATAAATAACCCAGAGTTTGTTTTGTGCCTGCTGTTTCTCTTCTAAATTTCCTTTCCACGCTTACTTCTTTCTCTCTTTCCTCCCTTCCTTCCTTCCACACACTTTATCATTTCTCCAGAGACTTGTCGTACGTTAAAAGTTTGATGAGAATTTTACGTTGGTAACAATCTACGGGATTTTTGCGGGTAGCAAAAGCGAACAAAAAAAGAAACCGCTGACATTTTTACTCGCGTTACAGGTTCGTCACAAGTTAATTAATTACTGATGCTCGTATAACTTGTGATTGAATTTTTGCTTTACCGCATGCGCTTGCACGTATTTTCTTGTACTGTACTCTATTCTTACAAAGTACGGAATATTATTACAGGCCTGAACGTAGGTGTATGATATTTGCTAACGTAATTGGCGCAGCCCCATTCCGCGCCTCTTCACCCTCAGAAATAACAACCGTTGGTCCCAAGTTATTCAGCGACGCCGGTTTACAATTAGCCTGTGCAATAACGCGCAACGGACTCTCTGTCCCATTGTTCCCCCCTTGAAAATAATTATTCAACGTTCGCCGCAATTTTCAGAAAAACTCGACGCGTTTATGCGTCGGTAGACCTGTGTAGGCTTCGCCCGCATATTTTTTCGTGCTCTGTTGTACGGGTTAGCTGTTTTTCTTATTGTTATTCTTGTTATACTCGGTCGAGGAAATCCTCCTCGAGTCCTTATCGTGTCGATAAATTAAAATCTAGAATGTACCCAACTTTTTATCGGAATAAAACCGCATTTAAATCGCAGCTCGATTTATTATTAATCTTAGACAATAATATCAGAAGTGATGATTGTTTAAAATTTTCGAGGTACAAGAATATGTAGGAGCTGAATGGGAAAAGAGAAAATTATTATTGCTCGTTTTTGTGTAACGAAAAAAGCTTTTGATAAACATGAAATTGAATAAAAAATTCACACATACAAGATCCTAATTCCTAATAATGAATATTACTCATTTCGCACACTATTCGAATATGGTATTTAATAATTATTAGGGTGTATAATGAAAAACGTTCGTGTCAACGATGTGTATACAAACGATTGTGGTACAGATCAATTAACAATTACAGATAATACAAACTGCTTGTTAATTATACAAGAGAAAAAAAGGTCGGTGTTCTTTTTCATGCCACGATATTATATTACGTGAGCGTTTATACGTAATGCAAAATGGTATAATCCTCGTTTTTTGTCACGCTTCACATATGCGTCGCGATAAATAACGGAATCTGTATACTGTATGCAATAGATAATATACACGTAATAAAGTTATAATGATACCCTACGTCAGTCTCGATAACACAGTTTCGGGTTCACGGATAGGTACGTCATGGGATTCAATATTGTGCGCTTGAAACTATATAAAGGTTGCGTAGAAACAGCAGTAATGGTAGTCGATCAATCTAATCAACAATATAACAAGATTCTGAGAAAAAGATACTTCAGATTGGTACGTACATGTAATTGAAATCAGCGATTACACATCAATTCTATGAAACGAAAGTACGGATTAGAGACCGGACAATCTTTTTTTTTTTTTTATTGGTACACAGTTTTCAAATTTCATCCAAGTCGGTGAGAATTACTCGAATCGTTATGCAGCGTCAGTTGCAGCAAGATTGCACCTAGTAATTGGAGATTCTTGGATTTTTTCAATTTACTTTTACTGTTTTTTTTTTTTTTTTTTTCTTTTTCTGGTTTTCTTTGATTTTTCGCTTTATAACTCGATATAGTTAGTAGAGGAAGTGATACAGAGTGGATAATTTATTGTTGCATGCTCGCGTTCGTCCGTCTTCATCACTTTCTCTTGAAACATGTCACAGCGTTGAAGTAACACCGCCAATAGACCCGACCCTTCGCCTGTCCACGACGCTGGAGATCCATCTGCAACTCGGTTACAGAAAAACAAACGCCGTTTATTGATTGCGGAAAATTTTGCGAACACGTTAGGATAATGAGAAATCGAGATATCGACGCTGACACGCGTACAGGGGAAAAAAGTACCGTTCGACTCACTACCTCTTCGACAAAATGAGGGAGTTGCGCAGTTTTTTGTTAAGGCGACTGCAGAAATGCTCTGATTGTGAGTCGATAAATCGATAGTCCAATTTGCCAGGGAAAAAAAAAATTGTTGTTACGATGTAGTAAATGCAACGCTTGCTTATTTTTTTTTTTTTTTAGACTTGCAGGAATATAAGCGTGTGTTTGAAATTTTAAAACGTGTTGAAGTTCCGAATTTGATAAGTTCCGATAACGCATAATTCCGAATATTTGCTTAAGAAACAACAAAGTTTTGAACGGTCGGAAAGCCAACGGCTCGAGGTTCCGAAAATTAATATATATTCAGACAGCGTAGTTTACTCGACGAGTGGGTGTTGAAAAATGAGAAAAACCGAAAATCAGAATGACCCGGATTACGAACGCAAAAATATTGAAAATCCAAAACAAAAAAAAAAGCAAAGTGGCGAAATTTCATCCAGCCAAAAATTTACGAAACTGAAAATCTTGATTCATCCGGAATTTCGATATTTCCGATTTAAAAAATTTCTCATCTTCGCACTTTTGGAACTTTGACTTGTCGCAGATATGCCCTTTCGGAATTTTGTCTTATCAAAAATTTGGGCCTCGAATTTCGGACAATGCGAAACGTCAAAGTTTGATTTCACTAGTCAAGTTTCGCCACCAAAAAAATCGTAATTTTTCAAATTCGAAAGTTTCAACCCAGCCTCTTCGTAGGAATAAATCTGGATAATTTCTATTGCAACCGAGGGTTGGCAGAAAAGCTTGCGTAAGCAAGGCGGCGTACAACTGGCCGCAAGTCCGAGAGCTTTCGAATCATGTTCCGGCGATGGATAGAAACAATCCGCATTGCAGGTACGCACATTTGCCGCGACGTAAGACGCCTGTTGTTGATTTGCGCGTGATCCGATACACCGAGAGAGAAAATAATATCGCAACTGTATCGATTGGAAATACCTGTCAGAGACAGACGAACACAGTTCCGCTAATTACAATACGAGAGGGCATTTCTCCTTAGCCGTGACGATGACGTCACGCCGGCTGTCAGTACCAGACCGAATTTTTCTACACCCAAATACGCTTGTAATACACTCGAGAAATCTAGCCGACCGACGAAAGTCGCGTTAGCGAGGCGGGAACTTTAGCGTTAAAGTCTATCGCGATGTACGTTAATTCGATTTAAACAGAGGATATTAAAATTCGGTGAAAATTTATACCCACCGTCTGTTCGTCCGCCGATACTGCAGGGACGATCTGCGAGCTTACCAGCTGCTGCTGGGGCGCCGATCTCGAGATCGATCTGCCGCTCGATCCTCCCGAGCCTTGCTCCTCCACCGCCTTCTGCAGCGCGACCATCAACCTGTCCAGCAGCAAAGCCGCCCTCTTCGGCACGACCACCTGCAACGAGACGAGACGTCGATAATTTTTACAACGCCCTTTCACTCGAGGTGTCCAAAGGAATCACGAACGAGAAGCTTTTCGGACCTCCGAAAGGACCCAAGAATTTTTTCGATAAGAGAATCGATCCGCGATCGAAAATGAGAATTGAAAAGGGCTGTTGATGCCATTTTTTATATTTTATTTCTTTTAAAATGTTGTTCATGCTTCCGAAAAAATTGGCCTTGGCATCACGGATAAAGAAAAATATCGTCGATCTTACATTTTTTATGGTGAACATACACAGGCGGTACTTTTTTGGAGTTGATTGTACAACAATTGTCGCTAGATTTACAAATCCGATAACAAACGAGTTGCAAAATCGTTAGTAAGATATAACCGGAATTCATGCACATTTGACTCGAAAGAAGTGCCGTCCGTACGTTCACCACAACACATGTCAAATCTACGCTGCGTTTTTTTCCGTGCAAATCGCACGCGTGCTTTTTGAAGAGAGTTTTTTAAGGGAAAGTAAAAATGACACTTACGGCCTTTTTCAACTCTAATTTAGAATCGGTTCGTTGTTGTTGAAACGGTGTCTGATGTTTTAGCTTTGAGACTCGCTGATTGAGCAGCTTAAACTTCGTTTAATGAAATCACACCTACGTCGCGATTACACGGATATAAATTCTTCGTAATATACCTAGTTTGCGGAGGTGCAGGAATTATTCGGAGGGGTGTAAAACAAGCTACTTTAACAAGTAGCCTGCACGCGCCGCCGTAAATCAGAAACTTAGGTTTGCTGTAATGTACAATAAATTTGCACCAAGCTTCTCCTCTGCAACTTCTGCCCGTAAGCCGACAGACGTAATTAATTCAGCAATTTATAAGAAAACTTGCTCGCGCCCACGGATTTATAATACGATGATTGAAACAGGAATCGAACCGAGCGATATTCTTCTGGGTGAAAATATAGGAACTTTGAGGGGAAAACGATCACTTTTATTTAGTTCTTTTCGTTTCATCATTTAACCTTCTCTAGTCGGTCGGGGACAGTAAGTGGATTCGATGAACTCGAGATCTTCAAGTTACGCAGTCTGTGATCCTCGCGTATGTCAAGCGGGAATCTCTGCAGTTGCCTCGAAATTATTTTTTGTGGGTAAATTGGAGAAGTTGAATGAATCACTTAAATCTGGGACGAGTGGATCTGATTTGCGGCGTATAAAGCAAGCCCTCCGAGTATAGGTACATGATCGTCGGATTTACCGAAATTGAATTTACCCAATTCGTTCCTCGCCGATGAGGTGGGAGGGGGTTGAGAGGAAGGGGGGTGTCACGAGTCGAACGACGATACCAAAATAGATGTATACCTGTTTGGGAGAAAAAAGAGAGAGGGGAGAGAAAATTGGCGGAACCGTCAAATTTTTATTACGTACTTGAGAATCTCGCGGTATAGATATAATTGCTAATATATTTATTTGTAAAGGGCCCCGTAGAATCCTTACGGAAAATGGCTCCCCGTCGAATTGGCTGGATTTTCAGTATGTTATATTACACATTCTCACGATCAAAAGTTCTCACGGACACAGGTCCGGAAAATCAGTCATTTCCGAGATACAGGCTTTCAAAGAAAGGTGTCCAGATTTTTTGATATCCGTGGATGTCGCGATTTTCACGAACTTGAAATCAAACAGATCAGTCAAAAAAATTCACGGTTGATTATCACGGATAGGCAGAAAGCTGCGATTGATTCCATCGACGCATCGATTCCATCCGTGAACTCGCCGGTTTACCGGAAGGAGCTGCAACGTCGGATTTCGCGTGAAGAACGAGACCCTCCGACTCTTTCGATAATCGACTTTTCCTGTTTTTCACGCCTGTGCGAAGTCTCTCCGAATAGGCTGTGCAGTTTTCGAGTGATATATTTGATTTCAAGTCCCCCTTGAAGCTTTGTAATCCGTAAAAAGCTCGTAATTCATAGATATGAAAAAATCCACGCACCCTCGTCCGGAGGCCGCATCTCGGAAGCTAGTGATTTTTCTTACTTGCGTCGATGAGAACGTTTGATCGGTAGGATATGTGCTGTAATTAATATACTAAAAATGCAGCCAACTCGACCGGGAGCCAATTTCCATAAAGGTTCTGCGGGGTTCTTTGAAGGAAAACACAATTTTTAACGACTCGCGAAGCTCCGCGGGATAAGGCTCCTTTCTTCGCTTAAGAATAATTACAGCGATAACTTTCGGGGTCTTTAATAGCTCGGCGAATGAGAGAAAGAGCGAAGAAACGAAAAAGACGATCGCTATGTTTGTGCAAGAAAACGAAATGGCCGACCAGTTTTGCGTTTAATTCGGTGAACCGGCGGAACTGTTCGGGTTACCGAGGAGAGCTTTGATGAAAAGAATGTTAAATAATCAGTTTGCTCAGCATATCGTTCCCAGTTATAACAAACCCAGGCGCCATCTGCAGCGCTCGGTGGATGATGAGAAAAATTTAAATCTCAAAAAGTTTCCCATCCCCGAGTTGCCGCCGCGACGGCTAAATTATGCATCGCTCGCAATGAATGAATTTCAATAATTAGCCCGCCTCCACAAAGCTGAGAAACTCTTTCTAACCGCCCCGAAATCCTTACCGCGAAACAAATTTCTACCCAACTGATTCGCGGCCGGGATCCGAAGCCTCGAATCAACTTGATGGAAGCTTCGCGACGCGATTTAGGTCGGCGATAAAAATAACGAGGAACGCGAATCGCTCCTTTTGCCATCTGCGTCGGTTGAAGAGCGAGATCCCGGATACGGCAACGGGCAGCGGGGGTATTAACGCCTATTTCCATTCTGATAATGAACACCTTTTCACCACCGCAAAACGTTTGCCGTGAATCAAGCATCCGGTCGTCGGGGAGATTGATTTTTAACATCATTGCGAAACGCGTATATTTTCATCGATTCCTCGTTGCGAAACTTTATAGTCGCTAATCGCTGATGAAATAAAATTCCGTGTCTGATGTTCTTCCTATGCAACGAGGACTTCTTTTAATTATTCGGAAACTTTAAAAACATTTGATTGTTTTTGTTTTTCGAGGAGAGGGGTTGGAACTCCGAATTTGAACAGTTCCGAAAGCGCCTAGTCCCAATTTTTTGGTGGTGACACTTGTTTTGGATTTAGAATATTTTTACGTTCGTAATCCCGGTCATTCTGATGTTCGGTTTTTCTGATTATTCACACCCACTCTATGTGGGTATATTTTAACTTTTGGAATTTTACTCTATCGAAACTTGATTTGTCAGAATTTCTCGCTATCGGAACTTTACCCTACCGTAACTTGAATTTTCGGAATCTTGCGTTTCGGAACTTTGAGCCGGGTTTCGGACCATTCGAAACTTTGTCGTTTCGTAAAAGTTTGACTCCTTCACTTCAAGTGTTGCCGGCAAAAAGTTCAGGATTATTCGCTTTCGGAACTTTTCAAATTCGGAACTTCAACCCCTCCCCGATTTCTTGACGCAGTCAGGAACGTAATTAAAATAAAAAAATATCCCGTTAAATAAATCGTTTTCATTTATTTAACGGGATATTTTATCATTATCCAGTCGTCGATTGTCTCGCTTTTTGCAAATCGGTTTCTATGCGCGCTGCGGTTGCCTGGGGGACAATGCTAATTAAAACAGAACCGAAATGTCCACAACTATCGTTGAAACATATGCGAATAATAATCAGTCTGCGATCCACTATTCCGATACATTAATGACAAGTCGACGCGGTGTGCTAAACAGCTCTAAAAATTATATGGTAATTATTCGTCAAAAACGCACCGGGTGGCGAATTCTTAACCGGAAATCATTAACTGCGGTGGATAATCCTTTAGACATCACAGTTTCGCGGTTCAAAATTTCGGCCGTAGAAAATTCTGAAGAAATATGCAAAGATTGAAAATATATTCGAGATTTTAAATTCTCGAACGGTGAATCACGTTTTTTGATCGACTCTGCAAACACGGGAATAAATTAAATTATACCAGTGAAACTCGGTATAACAGCTGAATGATTTCATTAGCAAGCGCCTGCCAATTTTGATTGATGAATAAAAAACGAGAAGAAACAGATAAAATGCTCGAAACTTCTAAAGATCGGACATTTAACTCAATAGAACGAAATTTCAAAGCCGATTTTGCTGAAAAAAAATGTACAGTGTAGGCCGGCTGAAAACAGCGAAAAGTAAACTCTGGAGAAAAAGAAAAACAGTAACGGGGAAAAAAGCTTTTGAAACAGGCGTACAAAAGCGCTCTGAATATTCAATTTTCTCCTCGAGCGATCGACGCGACTACCGCGATTCAATTAACGCCTCAAACTACTCGAAAAGAGGGAGCCTTGCAGCTTCTAGAAGTCGAGAACGACGAAGATCTAGATAAGCTCTGGAACACAATGGAATCTGGGTAGATAACGTAGCCCGTAGTCAGCAGTGGTGATGCATGCTACAATTCTATCTGAAAGTGCCCCTCGCGATCAGCTGTTTCAAGCTTGCTGGGCTATATTTTACGCAAATTGATTAAACGCCGCGCATCCAGAGGGTGGTCGTGCATTAGACCATGCAGGGTGTATAATTTCAACAAAAACGTGTCCGAATCAAAAGAATTGCCAAAACAGAATATACGCAAGCTCCGCAGACTGAAAGCGATCAAGTCTAATTCAATTTAGGGTCTTATGGGACGTATATTCTCAACCAAAAGTGAGTCTGGGTGAGAATATTGAATACTTTGCGATGAAATTGAAATCTGAAAAAATCAATCATAACCAAGATGACGACAAAATTCGTTTTAAGTAATAATAATAATACATACAAAAAATTGTTAATAAACTGTTAAAACAAAAATTCGTACGACAAATCTCCAGTGACATTTTTTTTATTACATGTAAAATGAGTTCATTGATTTTTCTGAATTCCTACTATTGTTTTTTTTTTTTTTTTTGAAGTTACGACTACTTTTTGAAATACTCCGTTTTCCATAATTTTCTGACGCTCTATGTAGACATTTGACGAAAAGAGATCTAAAAGTTCAGGACTTTTGATCAATTTTTTATAATCGAAGAAATTCTCAAAAACGGATTTTTAAATATCGCCTAAAATTTATTAAACATTTTTTTTTCAAAGTTTCAGAAAAATCGATGAATTCATTCCATATGAAGGAAAGAAATTTCACTAGAGATTTGTTGCACAAATTTTTGTTTCAATATTTTATGAACAACTTTGCGGCACTGTTATTATTTGAAACGAATTTCATTATCATCTTGGTCATAATTGAGTTTTTTTTCAGATTTTCATCTCGTCGCAAAGTATTCAATATTCTCACCGAAACTCACTTGGTTGAGAATATACGTCCCATAAGACGTCCCTTAAAGGGTGAAAGACAGTTCGGAACCATTATTTAAAGAAATTTAATTGAAATGATGAAATGATTAAAAAAAATTTATCAGTTTAATTTTTTTTTTTTTTTTTCTTCCTCCATCAGGGTGAATTTCTTTCGTTGAAATTAAACGGATGGTCGATTTCATTGCAGTTTTACTGAAATTTCTTGCATATTCTCAGGAACGTTGATCGGGTGAGGATAGTTGAAATAGTCGAATGCCTTACATTTTGTATCTCAGTTGCTTAACGCGCAAAGAAATTTGAGCCTTTCTCTTTTCCACCGTTGGGGGCAAAACTCGTCTAACAACGAAAAAGCCGACCGAGGATCCCGAGAAGCAAAAAGAGGTGTCGAAAAGTCCGAGGCTCCGTGAGGCGGTGGGCGAATTAGACTTGTCCAATCTCCCGGAGGAAGCTTTCGAAGCGGAAACGTCACATTCGCATTCACACCCGGGCGTGTAAGACAGACCCTCGCACGTCTTTCGGACGATTACGGAAACGCCTAATGACGCACTCGCCGGCCAAAGGGACGCGTCATAAATTAGAAAGAGAACCCTTCACCCGAGACACTCTCATCAGCGGACGATTGTCCCGCCGCTCCGCAGGAAGACCCGAGGAATCGCCAATTCGGCCGACTTGCCGTCGTTTTGCACCTGCGGGCGGTTTGAGAGAAAGAGAGAAAAAAAACAAAAAAAAAAAAAGGAATTCACTCCGAGCCCCTCGGGAGGGGGGGTAAATCGGTCCAATTTTGGCCCTCTGTGCAACTTTGGATACGAATTGCACCGCGCTTCGTGTATTCTGTGCCTGCTCTGCTGATCCTTGGGCAGAAATGTGCGAAATAAAACTTGAACACGGCTGTCCGGCTTATCGTCGGCGTCGCCGCAAAAAGCTCGCTAAAAGCGCGGCTTTCCGCTAAGTGACCATTCCGTAACCTTTAAGCCACTGTCGGTTCAATGCCAAGTCAATTTGCGATCTGTCTTTCCTAGCTGTCGCAGCTGATCGTGAGCTGTTCTATCGCCGCGTTTGCAGTTGCAAATTGGAGTTATTACAATTCAAGAATTATGCTAGTTTCAAATTTTTTATTATTATTCTAAATTACTTGTTGTAATTTCTAGTTCTCGTCTGGCGACCTCGATATTGCATCAAAACAGTCTCGCGATGGCTCATTTTATTCCTCATTCTTTCTGAATTCACTTTTTAACCCCTGAAATGCGGGAAATGTCTGAATGTCGGAACACGTGTCAAAAAACTGCATATTTTTTAACGATTTGCTAGGTATGAGTAGCTTTCTTGAATTCTGCTAGAAAAGTGCGATGTAGCGTCGAAATTCGAACCCTTTGCGTTCGTTTGTTTATGTAACCTTAGCCGGTCACACCTCTGTAAAATTGCATAACGGTCAGACTCACCCCAAAAGTGATATTTTGCTTCAAAAATGAGATCTAAAAATCTATCAAAGAAAAGATCTAGGTATTATTTAAGGACCGCATGAAAAACTCTCTCAGTTCTTCCGACCAAAACTGATTGTTTAAATATTGCAAAGCGTGACCGATTAGAATTAAATATGGGATGAAAAATGGTAATCGATTTTGCTCGGTCGGTAAGGGTGGGAGTACTACACGACCATAACCGGCCGGGTTCGAAACTTGGCTGCCAATGAAATCGTCTGAAGACAAACGCTTCGGTTTGCCAAAATTTAGCAAACTCCGCGAACTTTTCACCGATCGTGACGCCGCGTTTATCCGGCTTATAACGTAGCCCGGGATTTTCCGCAGGATGTGCTTTCTTCAACAGCCGACGATTCTCCTTGTCGATTCTATCGAATGAAAAGTACCGTTTCGCGTTTTCCTGCAATTTTTATTATTGGATAAATCTGCAGCCACCTGCGTCCCCGATTCTACGCATCGCTCCGTATAAAATCACGGAGTGTATTTCAGCGCGCGGTGATTCAACGGCGTAACTAACGCAATAAACCCCGCACAGCATTAATGGCTTATACCGTCGGTAATACGTCGAGCTATATCTACTACCTCATAATATTGTTCCCCGGTATTATCAACCTGTAGGCAAGGGTGTATAATTGAGTCCCGGTAAAACGCCGTGTCTATCATATGCGAATTAACGGACCTGAATAACTGCGCCCCGCGTAATTCACTTACATCCGACAACGTCGACTCGCTAATTTTCATGATTCTTCAACTCCCTGCGCGGTAAGCATGCCTCAAATCCCGAAGTGTAATCCTCGGCATGGTCTCGCTGTTCTTTTACAACTTTCTCTGGAAATCTATCCTTCTCTGTCTCAGATCGTTGATTCGTTTGATAAAATTTTGGAAGCATACAATATTTTTTTTTCTCAATAAAGTAATTCCCCTCAAAGCGATCCGTTCGTCATACGGTAACGAGATAATTTCTTCAAAATAGAAGTTGAAAATTTTCAGCGAAAATTGCACGGTATTTCACAAGGAACACGCGATTGATGAAATTGATAAAGTCTCATCGTCGTCGTTGCAATTTCCGATTCAATCGGGACAACGAGGGGTGTGAAATAATGCAGAGAGTCTAGAAATTCGAGATATTGTTATACCCGAGGCGAAGAAGACGACGGGTAAAGGATACAAATGAAGTCGAGTAATATCGCGAAGTGGAAACACGTACTTCATTGACGGTGAAGAGCCGGCGAGTCCTGCTGCAGGAAGCGGAGCATCCTTGACGCGAGACGGAGTCCGGGAGCCGGTGTGATGAATTTTCGTATTTCCGTTTCTCGATGCGCGAAATCCCGGCGATTTCGCAGAATCGCGCCTGCGGTATAAATCATTTGAATGCGGGCTGGAACGAGCCGCTAAACGTTAGCGGCGCGACTGACGAGCCGTGTAACAGGTGATAAACGACCCCAACACCGCCCTGCTGTATGCAGGCCAGCGGAAGATGCTTGGGGGTGAAATCGCTTCGAGCTGACGGTGGGAAAGAAATTCTTGAATCAGCAAAATACATTTTGTCGGAGTCCGTTCGCTTGAATCGCTTGAAAATTTTAAAATTCACAATATTGCAAGGAACTCGCGCCGTGTTATCTTGAATAAATTGATAGCTAGCATGATCATTCAAAGGCTTGATTCAATTCTGAATTAAGTCGTCGCAAGTATCTCGTTCGGCAAAAGTATTTTGTTGAATTTAGTAATTACCGTCTTCGCCGCGTTTAACTGTAACATTTAATTAAATCGTAATATCACTTGACTCAAATAATCGTTTCCATTCGTGAGGACTTTGGAATTCGCGAGGGGTTGGATCATTAATAGAAAAAAAGAAAAAAAAAGAATTCTCATTCTCGTCATTTGGAGAACTTGCCCCGTTGGATAAATACAAGGTTGTGAATTTTCTCTCGCAAATGTAGCTTTTCTCACTGACAATGAGACACGCGAGCTTCCGAGAAGTAACGAAGCGTTGAATTTCAGCGCGCAAGTAGTAATTTCAAGCAATGCAGCAGAAATCTGCAGGTGCTGATTTAGAGCCCGATTGAATCGATCAACGCGCATATACCTGCGAATACACTATACATGTAGATACTTTATACGTCTTGGGGCGTCAGAATAGAATTCTCCCGGCTGTTTTATATGCAATCTGCGAGATGAGAGGTGGAGCAGTTCCTTTTGCAGAAATGAGAGAACGCGAGGAGAGAAAGAGAAAGGAAACGACGCCGCGAGATAAGGGTCGTTATGTCACGAAGACTTCGTTTTTCCTCATTTTACACCGAGGAGAAATTGTTTTTTCGAGATAAATTAATACCCATACATATATGCGTGTATGTGTGTGTGTGTACATATATATGCAGTTGGAATATCCGATAACGCGAAATTACTTTGCAGAGAGTGAAGCTATCGGTTTCAACATGATTTAACGCCTCTGATACTATACTTCTCTCCGTCGTTGGGGAATCGAAATTAAAGAATCTCCATTTCTATCCTTTGCATAAGTTTTCTCAACTCGTCGCTGACTTATTTTTTCTACTTCCCACGTTCATGCAACTGCCGGATAATCTATCGGCGGAGAAAACTCGAGCGACGTATTATTAATTGAAATTACGCGATTCTGCAGCTTTGAAATTAGTTCCGTATTAAGAGAACGCGGTTTCCGTTCAATCGATATTCGCCTCGATCGATAAGGGGCGATATTACTTTACGTACACGAAATCAATGGTCAGTTTTTCCAATTTATCAAGAAACATGAATTGATGTTTTTCAATTCTGTCTTTCATACATGTTGATATAAATCTTGAAGTACAAGAAAATTTCCCTTCTTAATTATTGTAAAACAAAATGCCGACGGAGTGGTCGATAAAATGAAACGATGTTTTTCAATTTTCAACCCGTCAACCTTAAATTTCGACTCTAGCTTTGTAATGATATTTTCTAGTACAGTATTTAGGATTTGTTCGATTGATTGTGAAATTTACCGATTTCATGCCCCTTTCTTTCCTTCAGACAATAAAAAACAAACATTTTGTAAAATTTAATATCTTTATAAAATCCTACGCACTTTACTGGAAAATGTCATTCCAAAGCTAGAGTTAAAATTAACTCAACTCCCCAACTCAATTGAAACCTTATTCTCGCTTTTGATTCAACGACGTTCCTCCTTACAATTTTGCTCATTTATGCAGAATCCTTACCGAATATATTATCACAACCTTGACAAACGACGAGATATCCATCCGACAGTCCGGCTCGCTGCGCGATTCGTTTAACTGTAATTATTAATTGTACAGCAAAGTCAATTCAGCCTCTTAATTGCTATAAGGATACCCTTTGATGTTTGACTTTCGGGAGAACGATTCAAGAGATTCCATGCAGAACGCGCGAATCGAACAGCTTTCAAATGCTATAAAGCTGCAGATTGAACCTGAGTGAGAATTTATTTCTCAAACGAATCCTTATCTGCAATTTTTTATCCTCGGAGCGTGGGAATCGGCCGCGTTTACTCCTCGACTCCACGCGATCAGCTCGCTCCGACATCGCGCGTATAATTGAGTCCCGTCCAATTGAGATTCGCCCCGGGTCGAAGTCAAGGGTTGCTTTCTAATTAGCAGCCAACCCGCGCCTCGCATTCGGCCGAGCTGTTCTGCGCTTATTACCATGGAAAGTGATTAACCATAGCTCGCCATCTGCACTGCAGACTGCGAAAAGATCCAGACCTGCCAAAAACCCTTCTCGACGCACCCGCGAATTTGCCAAGTGACGAATTTCTTCGCATTTCAGTGAAATGTTTTCTCTCGCGTTGCGGTGCATTCGAATTTCAAGGAGCCCGAGATCAAGAAGTGCGGATATCGCATCGTCTGTCATTCTGTATTTACGAACACATTTACCGTACAAAAGAGTTGTCAATTTACAAATTCGGGGTAGCGACTTGAATTACCATGTATTTGTTTCAAATTTATAATAAAAATTCTTGCTTTTATTAAAATTTATGAGGATTGCACAAAAAAAAAAAGTAATTTGAATTTCAAGAATTTTTTAGTAAATTTATTGTATTTGTAAATCGATATGGTGAATCCCGAATAAAACTTCCAATACTCTGGAGGAAGTTTTATGAACTTTATTTACGCAAGCGAGTCGATTTTCATCAATTTTTACAAGCCTCAAGTATACGAATTTGACAAACTTATACATTAATCGAATTAAATCTAGTTTAAAAACGTCCCTGTTATTTGAGAAAAAAATTCAAAACCAGTGAATTTCAATTCATAAATACCTTCTTGTATAATCAAGGTCAAAGAATCAATCGCATCATTAAAACATTTTTCATACCAAAAAATCATCAAGTTTGTCCGATTATGGTGAAAAATATCTCGTTTCATCGGAGAATTAATATTGTACAAATCATCCGAATAAAATGTTCTTTTAATATAAATTCAGCGAACAAAAATTCATTTCACAATGTTTACGACTACTTTCTTTCATACAGATGTAAATAAATTCAATAGCTTGACTACGGCTGCTGTTCAAACCTAATTTGTTTCGCGAAATTTTTGTTTCAACACTTTTTTCACCTAACGCGCCGGGCCTGAAATTCTATTACAACCGCGGGAAAGTGAGTCTAAAAGTTTTACACGCGAGTATAAAAATAAATATGCTTAGAAAAAAATCAGTGGAAATGCGGTGAATGTAACAGAGAAATCGGATCTCGAGATCCTTCAGCTTACCCGCGTCTTTGTTATTCAAAGCCTCGGCAAGCCGGCGCTAAAAGAGTGGTTTTGACGAGGACGCGAATGTCAAATTTTGCGTGGATGAACACGGGCGTGTCTCGCGTTTTGCGGTTCGGAATTTCGCTTCGGAAAAGCCTGTCCTCGACATTCCCCAACACAAAGCACTTTCACGTAGGAGATTCGAGGCGAGGTACGTACGCGTAAAATCCCGCTGCACGGTTAGATATTCCGCGGATTTTCTTATTTTCGAATAATTTAACTCTATTCTTTGCCGTATCTTTCGAAAACAGTAACAAAAACGCGCGAAATTCACTGAGAAATAAGGATAAAGGAAGGTAAACAGCCCCTAAAAAGAGGAAAAAAAATCAAAAAAATCTGGTATGAATTCGCACAAAGTTGGGGTATGTATCTACCACCATTTTCGATTTCGCTACAATAGAGTGAAACGAAACGCTGCTAAATCATACCTCTCGCACAGCAAAGAATGTTGTCACAATCACACCGCGCGTGTTTTCCTTTTCCTTTTCACATTCTTATTTTTATTTCTATTTTTATTCCCCTCGACGGACGAGCAACGGAAGAAGAAACGCGCCTAGCCCACTCGAGTATAAAGTTCAGCTACAAAATTTCCTTCTCGGTTCTTTCCCGTTTTCCTCCTCCTCCTCCTCCTCCTCCTCCGCCTCCTTTTCCTAACAACAATAAGTTTACGATTCTCCTGTATGCGATCTGCAGCCTCGCATTCTTCCCTCTGACGGATGGACGATCCCCTGTTTCCTTCTTCTTCTTCTTCTTCTTCTTTTTTGCTTCTATGCCTTTTATCGATTTATATTATTCGCTTTATGCCTGCGAGATGTGGGAGGGACTTTTTTTGTCAAACTTCGAGAGGAAGACAACCGAAAAAGGAAAAAGCGAAATCAACGAGCAATTCTTCTCATATTTCGCTCGCGTTGTGAAACGGAATTCAAGCTGCTCTTTCGATTGACAAGTGGGCGAAAAACGATTTTGAAATCGACGCACAATTTTCCGCGATACCTGTTAATTTTTACACAATCGTAATAATTCATATTCTCATATTCTTCTCTCTGCGTAATTAGTTATTAAACTAATTCCACAACGGATCAGAAGAAATTTAATTTTCGGTCGATTTAAGACATGTTTAATCAGTTGTACGATATAAATTACGTCTTTCTTTTTTTTTTTTTTATCAAGGGAACGCGGCGTAAAGAGCCTTTTGTCAATTATATCATAATAAAGACAATTAATTCGGACCTTCGTACACCCTCTAATTAACCAATTTCTCAAATCAACTCCTTCTCTCTCTTCCAAAGCCGCAAATAATATCGATCAGAGACACTGAAATTCGAGAAAGAAAAACCCTACCTGCAAAGAGTAAAGGATACTAAGTTTTCGTATTTATCTTTGCAAAATTATTTCAATACGTAAAGAGAGCTCGTTTTCCAGCTTATTAATTTCCAATAAAGAGTTGTCTGGTTATCGTGAAATAAATACGCGGGTGAGTAAAAGTTGAAATTAATTATCAGCCGATCGAAGTGCGAAAAGGGAAGAAGAAATTTCGAAGGGCGCAAATATACACACCTACGTAATATTATATAATCGAAAAAAATTTCCGGCATCTTCGAAACACGAGCGGCAATCAGCGGCCTATATTGCTAAAAAAAAGTATGTGTATATAGATACATATATATGTGTATATATATGTAAAACATCGAGAGCGAGCTGATGTCTTTTTCCGCAGCGAGATATTGGAAAAAAAAAATTTCAATTTTATTCGGCTTAATGCACGAGCGACGGAATGTCTTTCGTTTCCCTCCCACCCCAAAATAATTCGCTCGCCTTTTACTTCTTTTCATTATTTTTTCGTCTTATCTCACGAATTGCCAGAGCGATTTTCCGCACGGTGGCGATTAAGGCGATCACCGACGAATTCGACAAGATCCCCAAAAATTCGTGACTGTTTGTGTAATTAGATAATATTTTAGAACCACGCGTCTATCGTCGATTCGTTTGTTATATGCGTAGAATGATGGATCGATCGGTAAAAGATAATCGATTCGATCGAAAATATTTTATTCTTGGTCGTTCGTACGGCGTTTCCCGGCGCAGATCGGATATAGACTCGCGAGAACGAAACTTACGGACACGCTTTGCGAAAATTCACCACGCTCAACTCGGCCACCTGTTACCGGGTCACGAAAACTGGAAGCAGCTTTTGTCCGTGCCGAAACGAGAACATTGAAGACATAAACAACGTCTCTGCGAATACAATTATTTCGCATGTATAATCGCGGTTCGTTCCGCGACAGCTGGATTGATTAATTAGGAGAGTTTTCGGACGAGGCTGCCATTATTCACAACGAATCGCTCGTGCGTACACATGATTATTGTTCGGAGTGTAAGGATCTGCCGAATCACACGTCCCGTTTTTCGCCCCGGTCATATATCGACCGAATTTCAACTCGGATGCGAACTTGAGGATCGCTTCGGCAGAAAAATGATTTGTCATTCGATTTTTGACTCGTCAGAATTTTTCAGTACCATATACGCGAACTTGACGTTAAATCCGATCGTATTACGAACAACGCGAAACCTGATGAAATGTCGGTTGTGTGTTGTCCGGATCCTGTTACGTAGGAGAAATTGCCGGCAGGTTCCTAATTTTACTCCTTAATTACCACGAAATTAGTTCAACCTGCCAGGCTTAAATATGTCTATCAGGGCTTTCTGTTATTTTGGTTATTTTGGAATTTTTCGATTGCTCCCGAAAAATCTGTGCATAGTATATGAGAAAAAAAAAAAAAATCGTTTGCATGTACAAAAATTTTCAGTCAATATTAACATGTGCTGGAAAGCGATTGAAATTTTAAACATAAAATACCTACGTTGAAATTTTCCATGTTTTTGATTTTTTTCTTTTTTCATTATAAACTTAAATGACCCGAAAAAATCATTTCGATGCTTGGAAACAATGTTTATACTTCCAACTTGACGCGATAACAGAAATCATTTTTATAGTTTAATTGAGTGTCGTTATCTAGGGAATACGTGCGCTAAACCCAAATTATTTTGTTCCTACATTCAATTGGAAGTAATAAACATTCTTCTCAAGTATCGAATTGATGTTTCCAGTCCATTTTAGTTTATGAAAAAATAAACAATTAAAAAACATTGAAAATTTCAAAATATTATCCGAAAATTCTTATATTTACACGGGATTTCTTTTTCTTCTATAATATGAACATATTCTTGCGGTACAGTTGAAAATATTTCAAACTGATGAAAAAAAAAAAATTATTTACAATTTTCTACCGTCGCATCCTCTCAAAAGTTTGTATAGGTTAAAAGAAAGATTCTGTCAAAAGATGAGGGTTTTACGTTATGTGGAAGATCGCGGTGACTTGATTTTTCATTTTTTGTTTCACACTTATTTCAATTCGTAAAGAAACACGTTGTAGCACTTCAATTATCATCTCTTTCCTGACATTTACATTCAACCGAAAGATTAAGATCCATAACACAACGATATATCAACCGGGAATCTTATTTTCCTAAATCAAAAGTTCATATTAAATTACAACTATTCTATGAGATTGAATTAATAATGAAAAATCGTCAGATAAACTTCTCAAGATCAACTGGAGACTTGACATTGCAAGTCTGGGTCTTCTTTGTGACGTAAATTGATATTGTGATTGATGTAATCGATAAAAAACGTTTATTCACCACACAACTTGAATTGAAAGAAATGTAAAAAAGCGAAAATTCAACGGAGCGCGATTTTCCACTAAACGTAAAACGCTCATCTTTTCACAGAATCTTCCTTTCAAGCTAAAGAAATTTTTGTGGGGTACCACGATGAAAAATAGCCAATAATATTTTTCCGACGAACTCTAACACACTGTACACGTAATAAGGTATCATCAAGACCACCGACAGGAGTAAAAAATAAATAAAAAATTCAAAACGCTCAGAAAAACTTACAGTCAAGTTTCGCAATTTAAAAATGATAGTAAAATTTTGTTTCGCAACAATTTTAACGGAAAAACCGTCCGACTTACCGGATACTCGTCGTACTTCGCCGCCGGATAATCGGGATAGTCGAAGGCCGCAGGTCCACTTCCGGCGGCGCTTCTTTTGGCCATCGCGTGTCCGCTGGCAGTCGCCACGGCCAGACTCACCAGCAACACGGGGATCAACGACACCCCCATTATCTTATATCCCCTCGTTTCTCACTGTTTATTCACGAACTTGTTCTCTACGGCCACGGTTGTACGATTGGTTTAAGCGGCGAGTTAGCCTTTTTGCGTGCGCGAGTGTGTATTTTTTATTTATTCCAACAACTTTTTCTTTTTACTGACGGAGTCTGGATTCGGGAAAATCTTATCAGAGCTGGGCTCGGAAGAGAACGGTAAAAGACAGAGAGTAAACAATTATTGGGAACGAAATTCGGGATCTCCAATTGTGCGGAAAAGGTAAACGCAAAAAAAAAAAAAAAAATATGGGACTCTAGTTTGTTCGAATAAATTTTTCGTAATTTTCTCGATCGAAACGAGAGTCTCAAACCTCTTTGCTTATTTCCGATTGTATCGATGACGAATTTAGACGGTGTTTAATTTTATCATGTATATGTAAAGCAAAATCTTCCAGTAACAGTAATTTTCAATAGCTTCTTCTTGATCGTTTATCTTTAATGTTTTTATTATTCCGATTAGACTCTTGATTCTTTGCCCGGTCAAATATTACGATCTCAACTCTCCTCCTCCGCTGTATTCTAGGTCCGAGCTTTTATTCTGCACATTTATTTAATTCGCAAACGTTGATATGCTGCGTTCCGTCCTTTCTTCCCTTTCTCTCTCTCTCTCTCTCTCCCTCTCTCTCTCTCTCTCTCTCTCTCCTTCCGACGATGATGTGCAACGTGTATATTATTGTTATCAGTAATATTGTCTACAAGGTGCGAAAACCGGTTTCGTCGAAATTGTAGCCTTCTTCTTATTTCCAACTCCTTCTCTTTCTCGTCTCTCGTCTCTCGTTTGATCGATTGCAAATGAAACTTTTCTAATATCGCAGTTAATTATCGATCCTTCCGATCCTTGACCACGGCGTCGATATTAACTCAGAGCTTTATTCCGATTGTTGACGTCCTTTGGGAGAAGAGCTTGAGGGTGCAATGCGAAACGTGGGGGCTGCTGCACGCTCCTATATACCGACAAACCACCACCACGCGGCTCGGCCCGACGCAGGCGCGAATTTCGACTATTCGCGCTTTAACCGCCCGCCCCGCTCGCACCGCAGAAACGGAACGAGCTGGCAAAACAAGCGGCAGAACATTGGGTGCAGGAAATCGCGATGAGACGAGGGGGACGGTTCGGCAATTATATACATATACGTTTTTTTCCTTTCTTTCAAAATCGCGAGAAAAATGCGGGTCTGTAAACTTGAGAATGAGGGAAAATAAAAGGAACCGTGTTCAAAGAGCGAAGAAACGAGAAAATATTAGCATCACTTTTTCCGACATTTCTTCTTTTACTTTATTTTGCCGGGAATCCTTGCCGTCTTCCCGGCAACGACGATTCGAACCCTGTGCCACATTATGACTTTTGCAGGCACACTTGGGACGCAGCCTGCATAACAGTCGAGTTAACCGGCTCTTTCAGAGCGTTAATGTCCCGGCATTAACTGGTACCGCTGAGTGAAATTTCCAACGTCGAGAAGCGAGAAAAGCGGGGTCGAAAATACGTTTACAAGTTAACGTGCTAGTCTAACAGCAGTCGGAGTAAAGGATTATACGCCCCTGCTCTTTATACTGTTATACTCGTATATACATATCGTCACGCGGCGTTGTTCGAATCTCATCAGACTTGACGCGCATGATCTCCGTATTTCTCTTCTTATCCTTTGGTTGTTTGAAAACTGGTTTTCAAAAACCAGAAACGTGTCCAAGCATGAAAATTCCCATTTACGCTTAAGGCGAAGCTCGAGGACCTTTCGTTACTTCTCTTATAGTTCATCTCTTCCGATCATTTGATGATTATTCTGTTCGCGAAGATGTGTGTTGACCCCTATACTTTAAAATGGAAATATGTACTCGAAATGCTTTTATTTTAGCGAAGAAATACTCTTTCGACGATATTCAGATGTTTTGGAAATGTTTTGGAAATTGAGTTTTCTTTTTTCACTTTATAATTTGTGTTTCTCTCGTAGTGTGAGAATAATTCTAAAAAAATTTATAGCGGCAATGGATTTGTCAGGAAATTTTACCCCTATATTATACGCTTGACGATTATTTAATGTGCAGCATATCTCGAGATAATTGTAAAAAACAAAAATCGAGATTGCGGACTATAGTGTACAAAAAAAAAAAAAACGAACGGGTTAATTCAATTCCATTAATAATGCAGATGACTGATAAAATAGTGGTTTGAACCGATATTGGCAAATTGTATTGTGCAATGTTTGTTTCACCGCATACTCAAATTTCATTAATTTTTAAAAAAAAAAATTTTAATTCGTTTAGATCAAATGGAATACCGCATGTATATCATATTTATCAGGGTGTGGCCTGCAGGATGCATTTGCCAGATGAGAACCGAGCTGCTTATTATTCGATACCTGTAATTGCGACGTGGGGTGTGTTTATCACGGCGTTGGGCGAAGTGATTAGCGAGTTGGGAAATGGGTGAGAGCAACAGCGGCAAAGTTGAGAGACCGCTAATGAGACTTTGGCGAGAATTGGCCAAGCCAAGGCGGTCTGTTTATCACGGGGAGAATCGAGTTGGAGAGCGACGCGGAGATCTCGCGAATTGCTGTTGCAGGCTCGAAACACGGAGACTCTGACTCCATAGTAAATTAAGCAGTTCATTAATCTCTATCGGGGAGTATGCGAATAATTCGCCAACGAAAATTTGTCGTTTAGTAGTTTTAGATTACATTCAAAGCAGCGACGTCGTCGTAAATTTCCGAAGTGAAGTTCGTCGGAGAAATTAGATTGCTCCTAAAACAAAGGTCTCAATTACCGTTATCGTATCAAGTTAGGTTAATCAAATTCATCGCGTATCACTTACAATTAGCAAAGATGGAAAAAAATATGATGCTCTCTAATTGTGTATCTTTATTGAAAAAAATAAAATAACGAGGTTGAGTTACTAACTTCATCTTCGTGTTATTGTACGGATTTATGATGCCGGAACAAAGTTACGAAGATTGGACTCCCTTACTCCAGTCTCCATGGGTCGAAAACTCGCGGTTTCGTTGCGCAAAAAAAAAAAAAAATAAAACGATGAAATAAAAAGATAAACAGAGAAAAAAAATTAACAAAGTAACGGAAAACTCAGCTCGAGCAGAATGAAACCACGGAACGACAAATACTCAATCTTGGGACCTGGAAAGAAAAAACAGCGCGTCGTTTCGCGGCATACGTCGAATATTGCAATAGGAATAAAATTGCACCGTTGAATCGTCGCCCGAATCGATTCAATCATCCACCGATCGAACAACTGCGCTCCGACAGCTGCCGTCCCTCGGGAGCGATTCGATTACGTCCGTCAAAATCAGCTCGGCTCCTCGCTCTCGCTGTCGGAATCGTCTTATTCGCGTTCTCCCGCGGATCCTGCGGCGAGTCCTGAAGGACCCTTCTGACCTCGGGTCGTAGCGCCGACCAACGAGGGCGTTGAGTGATCCGGTACCGCGTTGCAATTGTTTTGCGAAAGGTAATTTGGCGAGGTGACGGAGAAGCGTATTCGTCGAGGGAACAACGGCGCACGTCACGTAGAAACGTCGTCGCGTCGCTGGAAGAATGCATTCGACGTTAATTACAGTCAGTTCGGAAGCACGTCTCGTTGCGAAATGAAACTTTTAATTTAGCTTGCCTGAAATTTTCTGACGCATGGGCCGCTGCCCGGGACCGGGTTTCCGAAATTTACGAAGGTATTGCGGAGGTGCCGCATAAATCAGTTGTCCGTCCCTTCCCTTTTCTCACGTTGACACGCGCTAATTTCAGCGCGAAGGATATACTCCAGGATTGATTTCTCTCGCGTGAAAAACGGGGAAAGCAATTAGCCGCAAGTTTAATTGCTCTGTATAACAATCGGTGATGAATAATTATCCCCCGTCTACGCGTCTGTCAAACCGGAGAACGTCGCTCTGCATTCTTCGGCTTCTAGAATTTGGTTCCGGGTAGTTATTAGTTTGGAGTTTATTAGCAATAAATGGTAATGGAATAATGGAATAGTAGGGGAATATAATGGGTGAATTATGAGGTATAATAAACGGTTCCCTGACTGAGAAAGAAAAGCTTCTTACAACTATACGATCTCGCCACGACGCGTCGTAATTATCGCATAAATTTCTCACCACATTTGTGCGTAATTTTTTTTTTTTTCTCTTTCTTTTTATTCCCGATACCAATTCATTCGGTTTCGTTGTTTCAATTTTCGGCTGCATTCTTTTTTTATAGCCTCCACGCCATTACACCCTGCGTATACAATTGAATAACCAACTCAGCGGTTGGTGCATTGCTCCCACATATCCGCAATAATTGTGCTCAATTCCCGTCTCCTGCGGTGATCAGGTGATAAAAAAAAAAGTTATCTGCTATCATCGATTAGATGTGGTTTTATTACCCTCCACGTATAACGGGGGCAATTATAATTATTAACGAAGCATTGTCAGGACGACCGACGAAATGGGAAATGAAAATTTTCCCCAATGCTAATTACCGCATTGAGAAAAGACTTTATTTACCGTTAACAAACGTATATTTTTATACGACGAAATAAATGTTTCGTTATTATTATCGAGTTTTGCTTGAGCCAAATACGATTTGTAAACTATCGAAAAATTTCTGTTGATCATTACTTGGCTCAACTAAAATCTGATAATAGTTAGAAAACATTTACTTCGTCTTATCCAAATACACGATTGTTAGCAGCGAGTAAATTCTTTTCTCGGTGACGCGATCCAGGCAAAAAGTCGCGAATCCCCGATGCAGCGGCTTCCTCGTACCTGTAACTGCACTCTCGTTACCGCGTGCGAATTCAAGTCCTGCGGATTCCCCGCAGAATCGAACTCAGCAGGTGGTTGAGTGCGAACATTGGAAGCCTTTAACGCCCGGGCGTCATGAGGGTGAACCAGTTCGGTAAGGTGGGCAGGTCGACGCAGACGGAGCCGCTTATCGCGGGTGACGCGGCGGTATCCTGGTAACGGAAACCGAGAACAAACCAATCTCACTTACTCATAAGCGTTCTTACAACACACAGCCACGCGCGGTACGCGCTTATTTTTCCTCTTCACTTCTGATTGATTTCCAGTGTAACCAGCTGCGGGCCACAGCGATATTCTTTATCCACCTCCACCCGTCCCATTCTTTACTCAATCTCCGACGATATATCGCCCGACTTTCCTTTCGTTTCGATTATATTCGTTTTCTTACCGTATTCGTCAAATATTCGCTGCGGGGCAAGGTTGTGTTGGAAGCTGTCCAAAAGAGGAAAAAAAAAAAAATTGTAAAAAAGGGGGGAAGGAAAGGAAATGAAACGAGATACTGAATTTGGTAAAGATAACAAATTTTATTACTATCCGTACGTACAGGTGGACGTGCTACATTTGGTATTCTTCAGCGTCCTATTTTTTTTTTTCTCCCCAAGGTTGATTTAAAATTTTTTCGCATACTAATTCTCCCTGCGATTTTTCAAGTAACAGAAATCGAAATCCGATCATGCAATAATGTTGAAACGTTAAATACCGTTTTACATCGTGTTTTATTTTCTGTGCAACATTTTCCGAGTTATACATATACATAAGTAATTGATTCACATTTTAAATCACTTATTCTACAGGAGTTCTGCTAGTTTTTCGCGAAAGGCATACAGGAAATTCTGACTCTGCCTGCACGTAGGCAACTGTAAATACAGGAAGATGTGAAAGTTGAAGCAGTTGCCTGCGCTAAGGCGGACGCCAGGATCCGATTAGACCTAATGTGCCGCAACTGTGGTTACGCGCAGATGCGAATGCTGAAGCGATTGACTACCTTAAGATGAGCGTTAGGACTCAACTAGCGTTCCGCAATGTCTCACGGTGGAAAATTATAATTAAATGGAGCTGAAAATTGATTATCAGATGACTCGTGTCCGCGATTGTCCAATCCGTAACTAAATAACGAGAGGAACAGACGCACGCGATCGCAGAACGATGATTGTCGGCGTATTTCAAGGGTTTGAAAGTAGTTGACGATCCTGCCGCAAAGTGACGTTACAGCTGGAAGCGATAAGATACGAAGGCGCCTGCCTGACGGAGGCTGACTGCTGAGCACAATGAAAATGGCGACTTCCCTAGCCGTCTGAAAACGTCAAACAACGCAGTTTGTGACAATAAAATTGTAATAGTAATAGAATAACAATAAGAATTGGATAAGAGATTCTTCGCATTCTTAACAGTTCGGTTTTTTCACCGTGACGCTTTCGGCGTTCAATATGCGAGCCGTGTACAGTGATTGTTTCATTGTAGCCTTAATTATCCAATTTATGACTCAAGGTAAGTACGTACCGTCGTTTCACTCTCCTGTCGTGTTAAACAAATCCTTCAAAATTTTACAGCGTCCGAAAAATTGTCTTCACACTCGTTAAATTCGAAGGTGATCTTACTGTAAAAGGAAAAAGACCTCACGTTTGAGGTTAACTTACTCAATGACAAGTTCTCGGCTTGCTATTGCTTGGCAGTTATAATCTTCTCATTCTTTACCTCGTTTCAATTTCGCTAACAAACTATCGCTCGCTTCCAGTCCATGTCTCGAGCCAACGTGTAGTCGTATCGAATGACGGACCCACCATACTTGGGGGCTCGATAACCTTCAGAGCTGATATCTACTGGGATGACGGAAGCAGACCATCGGGAACTTTTTCATATATCTGGAAAGATGACGCGTTGAATCCGCACGAGTATACGGTTTGTTAACGATAATATAGGCGCTGATTTTTGTTCTGGAAATAAAAGTCGAGTTTGATGAGCTTCCGTTGAAATAATAACGGGATATTTTACCTCTCTAGTCCCCAAACACAGGGAACACAACTTCTTATTGGACCGTCACATATCCAGTTGATAGAAACAGCGTTGGATCGTATCGGCTGAGGCTGGTTGTGGAGAAGAGGATTTGGCCAATTTGGAGAGTCTTTGGGAATGCGATGATTGATTACAAAGTGACAGGTAGGTATTAATAGATATGAAAATTTCTTTACTATTTCTGTTTCGTCATTTTCAAACGCGCCAACTCTACTCTCGTCCTTTATTATTGTCTTCCAGAACTTCTTAATGGCAACATGACACTGACTCAGTCAAACGAAGCCATCAATGGCGACTACATCTCGTCCAACTCGACAACAGATTTGAGAATTAACTTTCGTAAGGGTGATTACGACTTTGTTAAGGCTAAGGGCGCGAGCTCGATTATGACCTTCTGGTTTATCGACTGCAAATCGTTTGGACCGTCTCCGAATTTCACGTTCAATCACCATTTTTCCGAAGTAAATACGACCCAAGTTATCGAAGCCCTGGTTATCGTCTCTTACGATCCACCCGTTACCACTACCACATCCGCGCCAACAACCGTAGCTCCACTCACCACTACATCGGTCCCAAACACAACGACATCGACTACGCCAAGCACAACTACGACGACTTTGCCTAGCACCGCATCGTTAGCACCAAAAGTTGAATCTAACGCGACGATGTATTCCTCAGCTTTCTTCACATGCTCAAACGCCACTAATATTCCCCAGGATCCAAATAAGACTTACGGTTATTTCGCGAAAACGGTCAAGGTCAGAGGTAAGTTGAGATCGCTTTGCGGCTGCAGAGCGATCGACGGTTTCAATTTCAATTTTGATATTTTCAGCGCCCATCTCAAACATTACCGTCTCCGGTACAAACTGGCTTCAGCCCTGGGAGATGCTGTCCTTGAACGTGAGCTGCAAAGGCTCTGGTCCTTTCAAAGTATGCCTTTCGATACATCCGGGTAACTACAACATTACGGGAAATGAAACCTGCGAGGCTGGTACGATCTTGGAGAACTGCAGCTTCCCGATAATCCATTACTTTCTCGAAGCCAGCGTCTACACGTACCTCGTGGTGTTGGAAAACGACGTCAGCATTCAACGCTACCCTCTGACTATAAATATATACAAAGGCAAGTGTTCGGTGGCGGATTGATCCGGTGATCGCAGAATCGCCTTTTCCACGATTGAAGTTAACACTTTGTTTTCTATTTTTTTACAGTTACCACTAAACCCCAGCTTTCCGTAATAGTCGTGCCTGTCTCCTGCTCTCTGGCAGCTATGGTTTTGATAGTTTTTGGTATCGCTTACTACATGCAGAGCCGCGCCAGGTTCACCGTCGAAGTGGCAGACTTTGATTTTGGACAGCACAACCCTGAGTTGGAATATAAAACTTTTACCGAGAGATTGCGGGACTCGATTAACAGCTCTCTACGGCCCGGAGGAGATAGAATAAATGTACGACCTCCGTATTATGGGAGCATGAACCATTGACAAATTTGTTATTAATAATTGGCTTCTTAACAAAAGAGCGAAAGAAAAAAAATTGCGCAACGATCGCTGTATCATGTCGATTCGATTGCATAATGCAACTAGTGATCGTTTCTGACTAATGGAATTCTATCCTTTACCCTTTCAAACGTAAACTTGCTGCATCTTTCAATTTTTCATTTGCTGTCAGCTTAGCCCGATCTTAAAAATGAATTAAGATATTAATCTGTCGATTCACTTGTTTTCGTTTTATAACGATTTGCTAATATTCTGCCAATCCTGAGTTTACGCTTTTCCACGTTTTCTGTATTTTAAGTTTAATTTCTTTTTTCCCCGTGACCTTATCTCTACTCCACGGTAACAATTTATATACCATACTATACAGAAGAAATATTTTTATATGAAACTAATAATAAGCTATCAACGCGACTAATCTTAACTCGTGGGCGTTTTTTCGGGAAATTTTTGCCTCAGCATATTTGTACAGTTTGATGATTTCACAATTTGTATATTTTTTTATCCTATCGATTTGCAAGTTCGTTATGTCGAGATGATTTTATTTCTAATCTAATCTTCCTGCATCTCGGAAAAAATGCACCTTGGCCTAGTCTCCCTTTCACAAATCCTTTCATATTTTCGGGAAAAACTTGTTGGAACTATCATTGATTCATACATCCCATTGTAATTAGAGTACAGAGCGATGAACAAACACGCGATAATATTAATATAAACAATTTTTTTTATTCTTGCAGGGGTACGAGGCACTGAATAAACCGCTCCTAGAGTAACAAAGAGTAACAATTAGTAAAAAGAACGAACAGGTAGAGAGAATAAATTAAAAGACTCATATTCATTAATAAACAACGCAACATGTAATACTAATACGATAGTAATATGTTAGTGTGGCTTGAGAATCATCCTGAGACAAAAAACATTTTCTACAACATAACATTGTTATAGAATTGAAACATTGTTTTTCGAAGTTTAGACACAACTTGCGAATGGATTTCAGTTTGTAGTGAGAGATGTGAGAGAACGTGAAAAGCTCAAAAAAAAAAAAAAAAAAATAAAGAAAACGAAGAGTTATAGGTATAAAAGTAAGTCAAAGAGACAAGTCAGTATTAAAGACATGGAAATTCAATCGTTGTTCGTTACCGTTCGATGTACTCGTGCAGATTCTCTTCATCTATGAGCAATGGGAAAAAAAAGAAAGAAAAAACTTAGCAGCACATTCTATCGCCGGTAATAAGCAGGAATGGGACGAAATTCTTAGAATCTCAGTTGGTCATGTTCCCTGCATAATGCGAATAACGAGTATGTGATTTCTAGCGCACGAATCGCTCCGCCGCCCTTTGTCTTTCGAAATTGAATTACCTACGTATTGGTAAAACACGTTTTCAAATTGTACATTCATAACAGGAAAGTCATAATAATATGTGTGTATATATATATATATATATATATATATGTATATATATGTATATTCATATGTGTATGTATAGGCTGTGAATCGATCCGCCACTATATTGTTAAATAATAATGTATAATTTATAATATATAACAACACACGTGGATAAGTATATCGCGTGTATATAAACATTGGTATATCATTTTTAAATCTTTTATCTTATTTTTCGCGCCTCTTCCTCATCCTGATCCGACTAATTTTATTTGCACGAAACTCATTTCGAACTACATAATGTTTTACGTTTATCAGCTGCCGATGATCAGTGTAATATCGATGAACATCTATATACGCACTGGATATACTCTTTGTAACAATAAATAACGCGGTGCTGATGCGAAAGGGCGTATAATTTTTTTTTTCATTTATTGCCAATCGTTCCGTAGACTTATTTTCAAGCTAAATATTGAGAAGAAAATTTTAAAACCCAAAAGGGCGTATATATTTTTTTTCGATATTCAGCTTGAAAGTAAGTCTACGGAACGATTGGGTATTAAAAAAACGAGTTATACGACCTTTTGGCATTAGCACCGCAATAACTCTTGTCAGAATTTTCCCAATCGAGCGTCAAGCCCCCTGTAAATGTATGTACTGATTTCATTGGGGGAAAATTTTGAAAATCGCTGCTTCAGCCAGGCAATAGCGCCACCGCCACTCTACCCTATAATCTGACCCCGTGACTACCGTTTGTCACGAAGCCGGCTGCAGGTGGCCACTGCGGTTTTTGGGGAGAACAACCTGCCCGGTTGTTGGGCCAAGTAATTAGGGCGTATAGTCGACCTAAGCGGGGTGCAGGCCCGAGAGAACTTTACCGCAGTCCCAATTCGTCACAGATTATAGCAGCAATTTGAAATCGAGGACAGCTCATCGACCTCTTTGAACGCTTGAACGATCGTACGAACGAATTACAGCGGGTGAAACTGTCCGAGTAATTACAGTCTCACCAAAAACGTACATCTTTCATTTTCCCTGTCGGGAAAAAATTTAAACGTGTTTTCGATTCGGTGCTATCGGTAATTGATTAGTCAGTGAACTGAGAAACGGTATAAGATTGCGATCCGTCCTGTTCCAAGCTGCGATTGTTTTTCAATTTCCACACGTCGTGTCATGAAAATTGTATTGAAATTGATTGAACTTTATCGTGCATGTAACTGCAAAATATAACAGCCAGTTCGAATTTCGAACTGAAAATTCAGATTCGTGATTAAGGATTTAGAAACCCTCAGGTACCACATCACACGAAGATCTAACCATTTTTCTTATTTTGAACCACTGTATTGGATCTGCCACTACAAATTTTAGACCTCTGACCTCGGATTCGTTATCGATGACCCAAAAAAATCTACACCCACCAATTTCTACCAAAATCGGATTATATAAAGAGAATTTTCCCCATATGGGATCGTCATTTTGGATTTTGCGATACGATTTTAGATTCGTGATTAGCGGCTAAAGAATACCTCACGGTACCAATTTTTATTCAACTCCATTCCTTCTCAAGATATCAGTTTTATTTGACTTTTTAGAATTTTGTTATTTAAATAATTGAAAACGTCTAAAACCGATCTAAGCCAAAACTTTCTTTTTTTCTGTGAAAACAGAGAAACGAGAAATCAGAAAAAAAAATAAATAATAATGGGGAGAAATCGAACGCGTTTCTGAATCTCCATGAGTGTGGAACGACCCGCAGCCTCTTCAGAGAATAGATTATACGGGAGTTATTTGTTGCGACGCGAATACGTCGAGTACGTCTGTCGTTTCTTGTCTTGCACCCCAAATCCCGAGGTACGTGATGTAAGGGATTCTTATTTGATAGATATAAAACGGTTGAGACGGAGTGTGGAAAAAGGTAGGAAAGTTTGAGGGTTCAAGTCGGTCCAATAACGTCAGCGCGACGTTATCCTCATCCGTTTCTGCAGCTTCCCAACTTTCGCAATTCCCCTTCGAAACAGTGCGGTGGGTGTATATCGAGAAAAGTTATGCCTATTTCCAGGACGGCGTAGTGCAATTGTTCGCTTACAATTATCACCACGTGGCGCCTCGTTAACTTAACAGTCATGATCCAACCTGCAAGACAGCTTGCACAGGTCATTTTCCCCACCCCGTTATCCCGCCGTCTATTCTAACAATAGTCAGCGTCTAAGCGCATCCTAACGTTGGAAAATGCGTGATCTGTAATAAACGACGATTTTTATCGCACTTTCAAGCATACGGGTATGTAAATGTTGTACTCTTCGACTTGGAGAGCTATAAAGCCAAGACTTGAAAGCGGGCCGATTCCATTTCTTACAAGAAAGGTTACCCAGATCGATCTCTTCGATTTGTTTTCTTTTTTAACATGTTTTATTTTTTATCTGCCACTAAACACTTTAAGGTGGTGAGTCAGGGGCGATTTGACAGTTTCACCCGTGAGTATTCTCGTAACGAGAAATTAACAATTTAATAATCTCAATTAAGAAAGAAAAAATAAATAAAATGCGTGTCGCTTAGTTTTCAGTCTACTGTAACATGTTTAAAAAAAAATAAATTCGGAGAGATCGACCTGGGATAATACCTTCCTTGTTGGTGAGATCAAGGCCTCGGTGCGAAATTGGATCACTTGGAAATTCTACCTGCGAAGGACAAAGAGCCCGGTATTACACATATTGTTGAAATTCTCGTAATCCTGGCGACATTCACGGTTGACAATGAATCGAGTGCGGTGAAATTAGAAAGGAAAAAATCACCCGTAAAATCAGTCCGCGATTGTGGCGTATAATATATTATAATATATCATAATATATATTTTATCGCGGAATATAATCGACTGTACAGGGTCGAGAGCCGAAGTTATTGAATTGATAGCATTACAGGCGTCCGACTACCTTATACTTGTTCAACCAACGACTCACATTCTCTTGGCATTTCTCTGCCGCTCTAGGAACTCGACGCTGGGTGCGGCATGACGCAATTTCCCGATGAAGGACCACTTGAGCTGCTTACGACTAGTTTGCGCAACTTCTATCGGTCGGTTATCGCTGTCCGCAGGCTGCAGGCGCTGGAAGGTGATAGGCCCGGAACCTGGATATGCAAGGTAAACAGCTGGCGATTACAATCGACCCTTTATTATCCGGCTTTCCCGCAACTTTGTACATACACGTCCCCGAGTCGGGCGAGCCTTGGCCATGGTCCAAAATGCAAAAACTGACCCATTTCGAGAATCGATTTAGAAAATTGGAAAAGCGCGGCGTCTCTTGACCGTCTCTTCGAGCTTTCGAACGAAATCGAGTTTGCGGCGAGGAACTCGGACTTTCTGCGAATCCGCATCAATTTATCTACCGCGCATAGAATATGTGCACAACTTTTATGCCGGCGAAAAATGTATCGGTGAAATTGGCGTACGTGGGGAGATACCGATTTCAAATTGTATGCTAATCCAGTGTCTCGGCTGCGGGATGAGGAAAGTCGAAATAGCTACTTCTTACGTTCATCTATTATGCATTCATGCCCCGCGAGTAGTCGCTGTAGGTACAGGCTAACCTACCCAACTTTGGCTGACCGCGGGGATTTGCATTGAACTTGCCGAAAAAGGCGACTCTGCGTATAACGAGGTATCGCGTCGGGAGAAGAATTAGCGATGCAGGAATCATTGCCAATCGCAATAATTGACTGCTACATTTATTCTTTCGAGTGGTTTTTATGTGATGCGAGCATGTTTTGCGCGTGTTTTGCGCACACAACGTACCCGTTTCTACGATGGGAGAGTGATTCTACGAATGCGCACGCGCGGCGGAGTTGAAACTGGTCTTTTCCGTACTCCGCGCGTGCGCTGTCGCTGACAAATCTGACATTACGCGACGCTAACCTCAATTTCGTGCTTCGCGAAAATACGCGTAACGTACCCTCGTCATACAGGGTGACGAAAGAGTATGGAAACTCCTGGAAATCTCGCGGGCTTCGGTGAAAAAAAAAATAGACAAGGTTAAATCTATGGTAATTTTGAACAAGGGGAATGGTGACCTTTTATTGGACTTTGAACCTTATCTTCAAAGTCATTTCGAGATCAACTTTAATTTTTCAAATGGGAATCCCCATGTTTGGTGCCAGGTTCAAGGTCGAATAAAAAGGTCACCGTTGAATCCCTTGTTAAAAATTACCCAAGATTCAACCTTACGGTAATTTTCTCTTCACCGAACCCCGCGAGATTTCTAAGGGTTTCCATACTTTTTCCACACCTTGTGTAAAGAATCTCGCGCAACGAAGGAGGCATCGCTCTTTTCGGCTCGTACGCGTCGGCTCACCTTGAGACTCGTGAAAGAGTGATCCGAGTTTTCCTCCTTCAGTTGGACGATATACTATTTCCGGAATCTTCAGCTCTCGCAACCGGGGTCTGATATTCCTACTTTGGATCAGTCGTTGCTGGACTCGGCATCGCGAGGCTGCGAACCGCGTCGACTCGAGGCTTGATTCCTCGTTTCAACACCAGCAGACCGGACCCTGGTACGATGGTTCTGGAATGCAGACGAGGAGGTGTTTCGACTAGGCGTGGTTCGTGGTAGGCGGAAGAATAGGCGAAGAAGGCATCCCGGCCGACGGTCCGATCCGGCTTACCTGCGTACAACGCGATTATAAAAATTAACGCGAGGTCAGCGCAGGGATGATCGGAGAAGAAAAAGAGGCGGGAAAAATCGATTTGGCAAATGGCGAAGCCGGCGGTCTTTTACCCTCGACGTTCATCCTTCGCACTTTGTACTCCATCTCCTATCGGCTTTGAGAGTAGAAATGAAAGCGGAGGAGATCGGGGATCAGTCGGCCCGGTATCTCTGATCTCCGGAATTGATTCTTTCGCTCCCCGCAGCCTCCGGGTCTCCGGGTCCCTCGACTCGCGGCGAATGGGGCCAAGAAGATACTTGCCAGTCATTCCCGCCGCTATCAATCTAAATCACCAAACATTTTCCTCCTCTCAGACATTAGTCTCGACTTACCGTGGCTCCGGAGTTTCTCAACTCTCGGGATATTGGGGCGGTGCCGCGATGCTCGTTGATCCCGATTCCCGGATACCCACTGAATGGGACAGACTCCTTCCTCGCTATCAAATCCCGCGAGATTCTCGCCCGCTATCCGCGCATCGCGTCGCGTCCCTCTCCCTCTCTACTCGATACGGTCGACGATTTTCAACCACCGGTCACCGAGTCGTTGGTACACCTCCGGCCGCACAACAAATCGGGTTTCATTCCGCCCGGCTCAAACTCCCGTAACTCGATACAAACGCTTCACTTCGTCCCGGGTTCATCCCCGATCGCTGTACGTTAGTAACGTATGCATCACTCTGATGGAGATTCAATGAGGAAAAGTGCAAGAGATCGATATACTTGTTTTTTCTTTGCACGTTAGGAAAAAGTTTTCGGATGAAAAAAGTTTGAGTGTCGAATTTTCATAGACGCGAAAATCTTATTCGTAGAATTTTGAAATGCGGAAAGTCCGAGTTGGTATAGAAATTTGTAAATGTACAAAGTCGAAATGCGGAATGACGAAACGTAGAAAGGTCGAAACATAAAATGGCAAAATAGAGAATCTGTATACGATTCTATATTATCGAGAGGAATTCCGACGATCCTACAGTGCGGTATTCTATTCTTTTACTTCTCCATACTTCTAATTCCAACATTTTTAAACTCTATGAATTGAGTTTTCCCTTCTTCAAACATTCGATATTGTGACCCTTCAATTTTTCGATCCTTCTGTGTTCTTTTTACAAGCTGTTCACTCTGAGATAACGACGAATAGCGAAGCATTCGTTTCTTGTCCATTTGTTTCGTGACGTGCAGGTGTGAGTCCTGTAAGTTGAGTGAAAAATCACCCTTATTTGTACAGCAGCCTATCGCTCGCGTTACGTCTGTTATCCAATTCACACTTTTTTTTTACCCTCAACGCGAAGCGAAACAGACATTCCACGGACATTCCGAAAGCAGTAAACAATTACATCAGACTTAGGGATCGACGGACACTCGTTCGGTGCGTTTTAATCCTTTGAACAGAATTTCCCGGTCGCAGGGAAAATGTTTAGCGATTTCATCTCACTCGTCCCTTCTTGCCTAGTAGATGTTATACCTCATCGCGAATAAATGCCGATAAGCTTGACGAGAAAATATATCCCGCTGCGTGAATATCATCGCAGGTATGCGGAATATCTAATCAATATCACATCGGCCCCGGGAGTTGTCACTGGCACGATATGCTCCATTAGTTCGGCTTTTCCCTCACGTTTCGCAGGATATTACGTCCGACCTAAACGGAAATGCTATTACCCTCAACTTAACTGAGCTTTCTGGAAGAGTGTACACGTTTCTCGAAATTTTAACAAGATTACAGGGTGGCCACAAATTTTTGGGAAAATTTCCATGGCTTTTCCAGGTTTTCCGAAACCTGAAACCTAATTTTCCCTGACACTTGGCCAGTTCTAGCGAGTTACTAAAACCTAAATCGTTCAGCTTATCAACTCTGTATTCGATTGAAATTCAATTCGAATTGAAGACAAATGTAATGTACAAAAAAAGCTCGTTTTGAGCCAATTTTTTTTCTCAACGAAAAAAAGTAAACTCGTTACCTCAAAACATCATTTCTAATTTCTACGATGCTATACTGATATTTTTAGTTTTTTCCAAGACCAATGTAAAAATCCCGCGTGGCCACCCCGAATTAACAAAGATACCGCAAACTTGCAGCCTAGCTGATGTTGAGATCGAAACAATTTGACAAGAACATGATCGATTTAGCGTGGGAAAAGACGCTTCGAGATGCTGAATAAATTCAGCCTCTGCGATAAATTGAAAGGCACAACGGAGCTGTAATGGATGTGATAAAACTCTCGATCCGTAAATCGGTGTCGTCATTACGTGCCAATCGAATGGGTCAATAGGCAGTAACCCGGGCTCCGAGTGAGTCCAACAGGGAGGTTTGAATGCTCCGAGGATTTTCTGCAAAATCGTGCGGATGAGGCTCGTCGATCATTATCGCTTTTAGCGTCGAACCTTTGAGTGCAGAATTTATCATGCCTACCGCACAGAAACTCTACTATACGGTGCAAATTTCACTCGCGACATTATTATACACGTGATATGTACAAAGAAATTCCGCGAGGCGCAGCTTTTACATCCCGACCAAACAATTATACAACCACCGGGTGTGTGCAAACTGTTACACGTATATTACAATTTCTACGACGGGTTATAATCCCGTTTTTAGCACGGAGTAGGAAAAAAAAAAAAAAAATACTCGACGCGAAACAAGGCTGAGAAGCTAGAAGGGCTTCTCTAAATTTACTGCCAAACTCACTCTCCAACTATATTAACACGCCGTTCTTACAGCTTGCGAAACCTGAAAAGCTTCTACACAGCTTTGCGATTTTTTAAACCTTTTTCACCCTTTACCTTTACTTTTACCCCCCCCCCCCCTCCCCCCTACGTATTTTCATCTTTTTTTCTTTTGTTTGCTTATTTTTCCTTTTCACTCTTGTAATTCTCGAACAAAACACGCTTTTCAAACTCATTCAACTTCCGCTCGTTTCAGCAGTTCCGTCGGATCGATTTAACGAGTTGAAAAATTTGTTGAGTAGACACCGTATAATCAAACTGACTTACGTCACACACTGCGAGGAACAACGATAAATTATTCCTGCATCGAACTTTTCTCGTGGAGGGAAAAATGCAGTTGCAGGTTTTTCGTATCCCGCAATTTTCATCGCACGTCGATTTTCTTTCGCGATGATTTTCACCGCTGAACGATTTCCGTCCGCTCTGCGGATAATTGCGGGGTCGAACTATTCGAAACGTGTCAAAGGTGTCGTCGAAGGTATTTCAAGACGCTCGAGACGCATGGGGCATGGTTTTTATGTTATTTGGCATTAATCAGCGTGTATAATTTCAGCGAATACCCGGGACGAGTAACTGTAAGCCGTGTAGACGGGGCTTCTCTTGCCAACATGGGATTCGTCGATTAATACAGCTACGCGATCCCCCTGCCAACGAACGATACCGAAACTGAGGCGATACGCGATCTATAAAGAGTTCCTTAATGAATTGGAAAGATTAATGCAATGTAACACGATATACGCACATCTGTCATGCCTTGATTTACGAATGACGCCAAGTTTGAAACAAATTTTAAAGAAAAATTGTCAAAAAGGTAAAAGGAGGCAATGACGGCGTGCGAATTTTGACCGTTGTTGTTGTTTTCGATGTGAACAAAACTGCGAAAACTGGGGGAGGTGAAAAAACTCGCTATTGATTCGATGACCAATTACGTAGGCATTTACTACCGTCATACGTTGATTGAACGAAAATAATATTTCTTCGAAATTGGGTAATCAATTAAAAATTGATTACTCGTCGTTCGATCGTGTGAACGGTACGTCATGCATGGAATGGTCAATTAACAGAAATTACAACATTTTTTTACTTTATATTTTAGCCGCGTGTTATTTTAGCGTAACAAGGTACAAGGTTCAGAGTTCAGCTCATTTATTTTTATAACAAGCCACCGCAAAAATTACTTTCGCAAACATATCGAGACACGCAATTTTTACATTATCGTATTTCCAGATAAATTCTGGACAGGTGATTTCTTGATACCAAAAGAAATAGAGAAACGCGGCACTTTTGCGCCAAGAACTTGCGAATATCCGGCAGTGCGGGCAGATATCTACAGAGACGTCAGGAAAGTGTTACGCGGCAGTTCGTTCGCGATTGTCTCGAAGAGATGAGTCTCGGCTCGATATCTCTCCGAGCCTCGGATGTGTCAACGGAAAAGGGTCAAACGTTCCCGGAGTGCTTTCCCCGCCTGCATTTAGCCGCGGCTCGCATCACGGACGTCGCGTCGGGTCGAGCAAACCGTCATTATGGAGAAAACGACACTCGTTCGCGTGCCTCCAAGTCATTCCGCGCCTTGTAACCCCGATCGGAAATTTATTTCTTCGTACCATATTTTTGATTCGAACATTTCGTTTTTTACCAAACGTTAAGTATAAACTTCTCGGTCGCGACATTACGTTCTTCTTCCGTATTATAATTATTTGAAGAGAATTATCATCGATGAATATTCGCATGTATAAGGTGGATTGAAAAGAAATGGAAAATCATATTTTAAACATTGCATGTTAGGGTGTTTCGGAAAAGAATAATTTACAATGTTTCATCGTGGCGTCCTTTTAAAAGTTCTTTTTTTCAGGTTGAAAGAATGATTCTGTAAAAAGGTGAGCGTTTACGTTACGTCGAAGATCGCGCTCGTTTGATTTTTCAATTCTTTCACATTTCTTCGTATCTGGCAAGAAAACCGTTGCAGCACTCCAATTATTCTTTCTTTCTAGACATTTCAATTTTTCAACGCAAAGATCACGATCTATAACACAACGACGTATCAACCGAGAATCTTAATCTCTCAAATTAAAAGTTCATATTAAATTACAACTATTCTATGAGATTGAATTAATAATGAAAAACTCGCCGGATCCATTTCTCAAACATCAACTGGAGACTAACGTTACGAGTGCGGGTCTTCTCTGTGACTTAAATTGATATTGCGATTGACGTAAACAATAATAAAAAAAAAAAACATTTATTCGTGATGCATCGTAAATTGAAAAAAAATATTCGAATGACGTACAATTATTTTCGCGAGTCGCGAATTCGCGTGAATAAAATCGGAGTGTCGTTAAACTACACGGATTTTCGCGTGGACGCATCGCATGAAAATAATTTTGCAGACGCGAATCACGCCCCAGTTACGGGAAAATTTGATGTTCGACGGTCGGTCGCTCGCGATTTCCCGCATCCGCATATAATGTCATACATTTTCCACAGAGCTTTCGCGGAGGTACGTATCAAGAAACCGACTAGATAGACATCTCTTTGCGGTCTGCGGATCGCAGTTTCGTTCGATATTATACGTGCAGGCTCATCGTTATTTTCCCATCTGCAGACATGTATTATCGTACGCGAAAGCTCCGCACAGCAGATTTTCTACATTCGGCAGAAGCGGGAGAGTCGCTGCTTGTTTTCCGTAGAGATATACTTTGTACCCACGCATCGACGCGACTCGCGTAGTTTCAGTTTACTCGTCGTATCATTCCCCCGAGATTTAACCCCCGGCTGTTGTAGAAACGGGATACAATGCGGAAGCGGAGATGCATGGATAACGGAAAAATGCCTTTTCTTCGTACGTTTACGTCCCTCGGAGAATCGCCGAGCTTGCAATTTTCTTGGGCGGGGCTGCAGTTTCGAATTTGAAAAGTTCCGAAAGCGCTTAATTGCGAATTATTTCCTGGCGAAACTTGAAGTTGAGAAATCATATTAGAATGACCAGGATTACGAATGTGAAGATATTGAAAATCCGAACCAAAGGAAGATCAAAGTGGTGAAAACCAAGCTAGAAATTCACACAACTGAAAATCTTGGTTCATTGGGAATTTCAATGTATCGGATTTTAAAATTTTCTCATTTTCGCATTTTCGGAACTTTGTGCGTCGGTTTTCGGACCATTCGAAACTTTGAAGTTTCGTAAAAATTCGATTTCTTTACTCAAAGTTTCGCCAGCAAAAAATTGCGAATTTGGAGCTTTCGAAAGATTACAAATTCGAAATTTCAACCCCGCCCCAATTTCCTCCGCTTCGCCTCGGAATCAGACGAATGTTGGTCAAAGTTTCGGCAAGCTTGCGAGTTTCACTTGGAAATAAAAGTACCAGCCGTGCCATCACACTTCCGAGCGAATGGATACTGCGTATTTTCGGTGAATTTTGCAATACGGTATATGCGAAAAGTTGGGCCATCCGGCCCTCGAGAAAATTCCCGATTCTCTCGCGGCCGATTTCCCCACGTCCGCATCAGTCTCGGATCCGAGCCGCGACTTTATATCTCCGGTGTTGTAACAAGGAAGATTCGATAATAATGAAAAATTAACCGCAATCACGTCCAACTTTCAACCGCTAAAACTGAATTATTATACAGCGGTCGCTGCCTCCGCGGAGCGTATCTATTACAGGTATAATATACACGGGATGCCCGAATGTCAGCCCTGCAGGAGAAATTGCCGATTAATATTGCACGCGGGCTTCTCCGCAGTGGGTCTCGAATATCTGTTTCCGTCGCGTAATTTTTGCGCCTCCGCAAATATTCTGCAACGGCTGTTTAAAATTTAAATTAAGATTGACAGAACGATACCGGAAAGGAAGGGAAGCGGAAGATACGGAGGAAGAAGTCGACGAGATTATCGGTTCGTCGATACGTAGAAACAAGAGTTGGCCGAAGCGCGTGGGCGGGTGATCGAATAGTCTTTTATTCGCTTCGCGTGGGCGATCGGTATTTAGCAATCTTCATTTCACTCTTATCGAATTATGCACGATCCAAGGAGGGGTGAAGTCTCTGTCCGTTGAATAATAACGAATTAATCGGGGCGGAGAATCGAGAGAAAAGATTTGTTAGTTCGAACAGGTAAACTTATTTCAGTCGGCGTGTGTTTAAATGGTAAGACAGATTACACTCTCGATTTTCGCGCTTCCGTGTCCAAATAACCGCTAATCGATCGAAAATATCGAACGAAAACAAGACCGAAGCGACTGTCGGACTAAGTGTGCAGTTCCGATTAGCGAGCAGCCTTGGAAGAGGAGAAGAAGAAAAAAGAAAAGGATAGCGAGAAGAGAACGGGTACACACACCGAAGAGTCACGCCTCGTTTTCTACTTCACCGACAAAAAGTACATCCCGTAAAGAAACGTCGCCGTCACGGATAATAATGACAGATTTTTACTAAGAATGACCAAATATAATCGATTATTCTTTCACCGATTAATCGAGTTTAATCGATTATTATTTATCAAACTCGATTAGTCGACCGACTCGATTATTTAGTTTTTATGTTTTACCACCACCAATTAGGGTATCAATTATCGTCATTGTCTTACTTATTGAGTACCTATTTTATATAATTAGCGAAAGGCGAATGAATATTTTTATATTCATTATGCAGGCCTGCTAATTACAACTTTTAATTTTAGGTATGTTGAATTAAAATGTAGCGCCAGTTTTTTCACAGCACATAGAGATTTATTTTTATGCAAGATACGCATATTTACAGATTTTTGAACAATTTTTATGAAAAAATTAAATATAATGAATTAATGTAAAACTTAATGTTTAGGTATGAAATGAACAGCATTAGTTTTGAACAAGACTTAAGAGATTGGATAAGTCCAAACGAATTGCGATATCTTTTTCAAAAATTGAAAGTTAACTCTAGTAGTAACAAGAAATCAGAAATAATAATTTGTCAGAAACTTTACGTGATAGAATTTTTTTAATATTTTTTTCACAGTTTCGTCTTTAATACCTATCGAAATTACTGCTCAGTTTTGTCAGGGGAAAACCATCGCAGGCTTGTGTTACGTAAAAACTTTTCCACCATTAAGACTGCGTACTTCGAACGAACCGTTTCAAAAAAATACGATATAATCGATGAATCTATTAATTTTTACCGATTCAATCGAGTCGTGTTAGATCATTTTTTTTCTGCTCAATTAATCGACGCATTGATTATTTTTTAGCTCAGTGGCCGTCGCTAATTCCTCCACCTCGCAGCGCCAAAAATTTTGCGAACCAAGCAGGAACGAAATGAAATCGAGAATCTTATCGCTCGCAAAATGAATATAATTTAAAAACAGCAACGAAACTATCCGATCTGCGATAACTTCTCGTAACCCTTTCGCTAAAAAATTGACCGTTCCGTCGTCTTTCCGGTCTTCGTCGACGGCGTCGCGACGGATCGACGGGCGGCTCGAGCAGCGTCGCGACGCCGGGCAGTCGGTCGTTCAGTCGTGGCGCGCGCGCCGTTCCGAACGGATCGTCTATCGCGGATTGTTTCACCCTTTGCCAGGAGGTGCGGGACTAGGAAAAATCGCGGAGTCACGTGCCAGGCGTAATTTCCTAATATTTCCATGTGAATTGTGGCTCGATGCAGACGTTTAATCGCTTTAAATCAAAGTTATTCGCAGCGTGATTCTTCTACGTAACAGGTGAAATTCTATAGGTACGTTGAATTCTTTGATTCATTGATAACAAATATGTATAATAATAACGATCCCGAGAATTGTTTCTCAGAGTGCGAATATTAATTGCTGCTGATTTAATGCTATTTTTTTTTTTTCCTTTTTTCTTCTTCAATTTTTGTTTATTTGTAAATTTATTTTCCACTCATTATTGTTTGATTCGATTCCATACATTATCCGGCAATTTTTACACGATCGAACTTTGGATTACAACGTGAGTATCGTACGTTTGAATCGTTGAAACAAATATTGTGGTAAACGAAAGTGAAGAAGTTGACACAGAAAACTTCTCTCGAACTATTCACAAATTCTATCTTCATTTTTTATCCACAAAATTATTGCCTTCTTTCTGATTTTTCATTTTTTCTGTTCAATATTCGAACACAAGGACATGAAGAAATATTTCGGAATTATTCTATCCCTGTTTTAAACGGTCGTTTAATTAATTCTTCTGCTCTCCCGGGTTTTTTTCTTTTCTCTTATCAGCCTGTGAACCGCGCAGAGAAATTTAATTTTCACGCGGCTTTGCAACTTCTGTAAAATTCTTAACGTTTTTTCCATCTGACTAGGAGTTTAAACGTTTACCGATTTTACAATTTTTTTTTTTTCTTTCTCTCTCATACGTTTTCTCGTACAATCGATATTATCGTTACGAACTTACTCCTTCCAAGCACAATGCGAGAGAAAGAAAAAAAATTCTCCAACGACGAGAAAACCTAATTGAATATGCATGGTGTGTTTATGCACGTACGTACCTGCCTGTAATTACTCGATAATACTTAGACGCGCCCTGTTTATATCCAAACAATGTGTCACATTGCTCAAGGAGTGTTGGGTGCAGGTTCGAACGTATGCCGAAAGAATTCTCGAGTTCTTAGTTGCTCCTTGCTTAGCTCTGCACCTCGGGAAACGAGGTGAGCCAGCATCGAATCGTATCAATCGTCGGTTAGGAACGAAGGTCAAACGATTCTACGTGTGTATTAACACAGTGTGTATACATGCATATATTATATGTATTACGGAGATATATTGTGTCACGATTATTTCGGCGTCTGTTAACTGCGTCGTTGTGAGCGAAACGATCGTTCCTTTAATCACTGCAGGTGAAATACAGGATAGAGACGCGTCGTTGTCTCGTTATACGTTGTTCGTTAATGCTGTGTGGTTTGATGGAATTTATTGTCGATTCACGCGATGAGATTTTCGACGAACTTGGTCTGTGAAGATCTTTATTTTTTTATATCGATGATCGAACGTGGTCGAAGTAACGGAATTCGAGACTTGTTGAACTATCGAAATCCGGGAAAGCAACTGCAGTTGTTATATAACGTGGAATGGTGTCAAGGCTACGCGAAAGAACTTTTTGTCATCCGTTAGCCCAATTTTTCGGGGCGGGGTTGAAGTTCCGAATTTGAAAATATGGTTGGAAAGACAAAGGCTGAAAAATCCGAAATGCAAGATTTCGAAAATTCAAGTTACGATAGAGCGAAATTCCGATAAATAAAATTTCCACGGAGTAAAATTTGGCAAATTAAAATGTACTCAGACAGCGTAGTTTACTCAACGAGCGGATGTGAAAAATCAGAATGACCATGATTACGAACGTAAGAATATCGAAAATTAAAAACAAAGAAAGATCAAATTGGTGAAGTTTCACCAAGCAGGATATTCACGGAACTGAAAATCTTCGATAATTCGAAATTTTAATTCCTCAGATTTAAAAATTTTCTCACTCTCACAATTTGGGAACTTTGACTTGAATGTTTTGTCAAAGTTTGATTTCATCACCTCAAGTTTCGCCGCCAAAAAATTCGGAATTCGGCGCTTCCGGAAGTTTTCAAATTCAGAATTTCAACCCCGTCCCAATTTTCCATAGTCCGATACACGCGCATATGTCACGAATTGTAATTACGCGTAGCGTTGCAAGAGCGGTGAAAAAAGAAAGGTGAGAAATGAAGAGAAATATGAAAAGAGAGTGCACCAGCCAACGTAATAATACACTTTGCGCACCATTTACCGCACCGGCAGACGAATGAGCTGTATAACGTCCTCGTTTTGCTGCGGTTTAAGGTATCATTGTGTGTGTGTGTGGGGGGGTGGGAGGAGAGAAAAATTTAGCGTCATTATTATTCCTATTATCGCTATTGTTACTGCGCTTTAAAACGCGGAGTATCTTGTTAAGAAAAATGCTCCGAGCTTGAGACGACCGGGAGAAGAAAAGGAAAAATGAATCAAATGTTTATACAGACTGTATTTTATCTATACAACAATCACCTTCGCAGCGGGCAATTAATTGTATACTTTGCACGTATATATTCTCTTTGTTGTTATTATCATCGACGTCTTTTTCTTCTTTTTTTTTTTTTTTTGTTTTTTGTCTTCAAGCGTTTGACAGCTACGCGCAATTTCGTAACGCAAATCGACGTTCGTGTGATCGTAATTGGTACAGACACCATATTTTGGTCAAGGCATTCGCTCACTCCGTTTTTTTTTTTGTTTTTTCTTACTACGCCATGTGTCAGTTATGATTTCACTTTTATCACTATTTTTTTCTTTCTCTTCTCTTTCGTCGATTCGTTAATCGCGATTTACCGCGAACGGCGAAGTGGTATAAAAATTTTCAACCGTTCACCATTCAGCTTCGTTTTTTATTTATTTATTTATTTATTTTTCACTCAGTACATTTCTCGACCGGTTCCATTACGGAACGATTCTTGTCCATTTTTTCGGACATTCAACTTTTTTTTTTACAAACTTCACAACGAAAGTGGTCTAAAAATGTTCCAAGTGAAAAATAGAAGCGAGGGTCAGACGTTGGTTGGGTTCGCACGGAATTCCCCGTAGTTATGATTTACATTTGAAATTCATCCCCCGCCGTATTTCCTTTCCAATAATTTTTCGACTCGCCGTTACGGTCTGCTCGAAACCGTCATCGTGTCTCCGTGTTAAAAGAAATTAAATTCACAATAAAAAGTGACTATTCTCGAAGCTTGGCGGTCTCGCTGCAATTCGCTACGATCTCTCTACCGATCCAGGTGGATCGGATATACAGGCACTTTGGATAACGCATACCCATTGCATACCTGGTGAGGGAACCGTGCGCACCGGGTGGCTAAATTTAATTATCTCATGTAAATCGCGCGATCCTTACACCAGCTATCGCATCCCCGTCCCATCGACCTCGGTGTCTAGGACACGTGTAAATATGGGGATCCATCGCATCTGCATTCGCCTCTATTATCCCGCCGCGCTGCTCAGTGTTCCCGATAGTTTTCCGAATTTGCATTTCCCTTCTTCTGGTTTACGGTTCTTCTTTTTCTTTTGTTGCTTTTTTAACCCTCGGTCAGCCATGTGGTTTTTTTTACCTACGTCGCTGGCTAAAGGTGGGCGATTTTTCGTCTTTGCTTCTTCGCCTCCCCCCTCACTTGGGATTTTTCAAAAATTGCCAAAAAATTCAGATTATAGCTTTCAGGCGTCTAATTGATATTCCAATAATTTGCGTTACGAAATTTTCAATTTTCCAACGAATTGAAATTGTCAAACAGTGAAAAATTCCCGAGACACCGATGAAGCGAAAAATTCAGGCGTCATAGTGATTTTTTAACTAATCATTTTTGTTATTTTTTCTCATCTTCTCTTTCACTCTTCGGCAGTGATTTTTTTCTTCAACATAAATCGTTATTCGAGTACAGACGTGTAACCTTTAACGAAATTGAAAAAAGAGGTGTTATTTATTTTTAATCATTTCAATCGTAAATGCGTACCAAGTTACTTGAAAAGCATCGTTTGAGGTAAAATTTGAAAATGATGTGTATATTAGTTGTATCGTATGAGTCGAGGTGGTCTGGTTAGTTTCAGTTATTAGAACATAGATTCATACCGTTTAATTTCTGTACAACGTACGTACATATATATATATATTTTTTTAAAAATACATATATATATATATATGTAACCCGCAGCGTGTTATGGCCGAAGGTGGAACGTGGTGAATATAAAGTTACCGTTACGTATCTCCGTTACCCGTTGCAGTTGAACGGCATTCTTGCATTTTTACGCACTGAATTTGAATGGCTATATATACATATATGTACGTATGTATGTATATATATATATAGCCGTATGTATATATACGTACGTTTTACACGGGCAAACGCGTTGAGCTCAAGTCACCTGCGCATATACACGAGTGAAATCCGGTTTCAAAGGTACAACCTGTGCCTCGGGCGCTTTTTATCCGACAACCGTTGTTCTGCGCTGCAGTGTTATGGTTCCTAAGACCTCGAATTTGGAGTGTTAATGGGAATTTGGTAATCGTTTTCTCTGAAAAAGAAATCAGTCTCTTTAACAGAAAAAAAGCAATTACGTATTGTAGGTAACGGAAATCCATGCTTGCGGCGCGGAGGATATGCGTATTATTAAAAAAAGACAAACATTTTAAACTTGTTTGTAAAATAAATGTTGATGATTTTTTTTCTTTTTTTTTCTTTTTTTTTTACATAATTTAGAAAATTAATGTCAGCCGGCAATCTAATCACCGTTAGGAATTTGACGTACATTAGTTTTAAAACAAACACGAGTATTCACCGCCGATTTAATCGTCGGCGTAAAATTGCGCAATTATAACGGTTGAAAAGAAGATGATGATTTACGAAAAATTATTGTTCGATCATCGGTAATAATCAAGCTGTCGAGCCACGTCGTTCTTGTCTATAGTCAGCTGATACGTTATTTTCACTGATTATCAATCAATCTTGTTTTTTTTTTTTCTTTTTTGTTTTGTTTTGTTCTCTTTTTGTCAATTTATCGCGCATCGCAGCTCGTTATAGACATAAAAGAGATAGCAATTTCGCTGCGGTAGATATTTATAGACACTTATTACACGTACGCGTATGCGTATAATCACGTACATACCTGCTGATATTAATTTGCAAAAATAAATGAGGCTTGTATCCGTGACACGCGACTTACGGTAAATTAATTGAAGACCGCGGATGCGTGCTTGTAACGATTCTTATATCGAACGATGCGCTTTTATCACCATTCTCAGAGTCTCGGTTAGCTTATATTCATTTTAATTTTGTCAGTAAGAAAAAATATCAAGAGGGTATTGACATTATTTGAGAAATCTGCAGACTAACTAACCTATATTTATATCCAATATGATCGTTGGTTTTACAAAATTATCTAACATGACGCAGTCTGTGATTGCCATATTTGGGCAAGAATTGCAGAGATGAACGGGGGTTTTTTTTTTTTTTTTAATTTGTTTAAATATCGACCAGTCAATAAAACACGTAGCTGAAAATTTTCTCGTTTCATCGAAGAAGTAAAGGTATGTGGAATATTCAATCGACGAATTTTGATAAATTATACCGTGTTCTGTAATTCGTGGTTATATCTTGAAAACAGAGTTAAAAGTTCGAAGAATAATGTTTGATCGTTTGATGTTCGCGATCTTTTACGTTTCGTTTCTTGCACCCAGCTTTCCAACTCTCTCCCTTTACTTTTTTCTTCTTCTCCGTTTGAAACCTTTTGGGAAATAAGAACGGAAGGATGAGAATCTCATCCTTGAATAAATGTTTCAATACTGTGTATACGGATGTGTATATGTATCTAAGATAAGTTCTGTATAAGCCTTTGGGAAATACATGCGAGAGAAAACGTTTGGAATATCTACCTTATTCAAGTGTATGAGAAACCAGAGCTGCGCTTGGGGTTAAAAAGGAAAACCACACGCCCCAAGCTATATTGTGCGTAACATTTTTTCTTATACACATTTGTACATCCCCATGTATCTGGTATATGGTATACGAATATCCGATTCGATAGTTTTTTTTTTATATCTAGGTACCTACGTTTTCGAATTACATAATCCAGTTTATTTATTCCTCACGATTCCGCTATCAAAACTCGAATTATACGGACGCGCTTGTTTTTTTTTTTTAACTCTCATTTCAACTGATTTTACATAAATAGCAAATAGAATATAAAAGCCGTTCGTTTTTTTATTTCACTTCTCTTCCTCGTCGCAGGCGAATTTTCCCTGCAACGGTTGCAATTTCTCGAATAATAATTTTACCTTTACTTTCTTTCTACTTATCTAGGTAGGTACACCTATATTCTGTAATTTTATTTGTTCCCCGATGTTTTATTCGTTCTTATTCTCGCTGCCTCGAATACAATTTCCAATTGTTCGTTATCCCACCCTTGCGGACTCGATTCGCTTATCGTCTTCGAGTGCGTGCAACGATTATCACTACGGGAAAGAACTGCATTACACGCGCCCCTATTCAATTCGCTCCTACAGCATATGGCGTATTGTTGGCGTTATGCGTGCACGACGAGCTATACGTTTGGCTATCTCACGCGGTTACACGATTTTTACATTAAGGGGAACAAGCGTGTCGCCCGTGAGTCAATTACTTTGACTGAGAAATCGCGAAATCAAGGATCAGCGGCGACCACGTGTTGTGATTACCGTTATATTTCAAAAAAACAAAAATAAAAAGCATCATGAAAGAGAGAAATCACCACTTTGATCTCTCTTTATATTGTATTTTCGCTACTCTTACGTTCGTAATCCCGGCCATTCTGATTTTCGGCTTTTCTCATTTTTTACACTCACTCGTCGAGTAAGCCGCGCTGTCTAATTGTAAGTATATTTTAATTTTCGGAATTTTACTCCATCGAAACTTTGCTCTATCGGTACTTAAACTTTCGGAACCTTGAGCCGTCGGCTTTACGACCATTCGAGACTTTGTAATTTCATCAAACTTCAAGTTTTGCCTGCAAATAATTCGTAATTAAGCGCTTTCGTAAATTTTAAAAATCGGAACTTGGACCCCGTCCTTCCGTAAATCGCGATATTTGCTACGCTCGAAATAACAAATTCTTCTTCTACTCGACGCCACGAAAGGCTCGATATTCTTCGGCTCGCATACCGACGTGATTTAAATGTAAATGTGTAATTTATGAAACAGCAATGTTTAAAAACCGGAATTCGTGTGAAGTTTTCATGCGCGGCGTGCTCTCGAAGGCAGATGGAAGAAAAAAGGAGTAATTCGAGGATTATGGCGCGTGTGTGTGTGTGTGTGTAAATAAAATACAACGTATTTACATGCAACGCATTCAGCGTTTTAACGCCTTAACGTCGAGTCTCTTCTGGCTGAGGTTTCACGGGTCCATCTCTTTTCCTCCCTCCTTCTTTCTTTCCTTCTTTCTCTCCCCCTCCCCTTCTCGTCACTGTTTTCTACACCGTGACTATACACCGTCGGATATCTGAGACTACCAACTGGTTTTCTCGCGAAGAATTTTTTCGGGTCAATCATGGCCATCGGCATCTCTCCACTTCGGTCATCTTTATATCGGAACCAAGAAGCTTGTACGGATAGAGAAACACGCTTTGAATTTCAAACGAACGATTCGACGGTACGCCAACGATTTATATGAGAAGAGGATATAAAATGAATGTAAAAAAATTTACTACAATTTTAAGTAATTCGGATAGCAAATTGTCGCTGTAAATATCTTCGACAGCTTGCAAAAGGCGCGTGAAGCATTTGAATCTTAATTTTATTTTGTATCCGAACTTTGCTGATCCAAACGATCAACGATTTTTCTTCACATAACATGTTACTTCGACAATTTATCACTCGACTATGAATACATAAAAAATTTCATCGATAACAGCCAACTTTTCCGCCATTAGGACCAGGTACTAAAATTTACGAAACTCGAGTTTCAAACTAACCGTTCCAAGAAAATACGAAATAACGAATGAATCGATTAATTTTGACCGATTCAATCGAGTCGCGTTCGATTATTTTTTTCCACTCGATTAATCGACGCGGCAATTATTCTCAGCTTAGAGGGCATCGCTTCAACGACGTCTCGCGACACGTGTAAAACGCCGAGTAGGTACGTCGATACCCTACTAAGTATGCCGGTACCTTGCTCGGTCGCTTGTATAATATAACGGAAAGCAATGCCGATGACCAGAGACGAGGAGCAGCTATTCCATCTACGATCCTCTCCCTGCCTTGTCCCATTTACAGCTCTTCTCGCTTCGGCATGATTTTCCGACAGAGAGATCGTTTCGTGAAAATTTTACCAATGGACGATATTGAGGCTAATGCTTCGTTTACATTCGCTTGTAACGGGATGAATGTTTGTTTTTTTTACCCGAAAATAAACATTCGATTCATCGATTTGATTTCGCTTAGTTTCGAACTGGTCAGATTTTGGGAAAGATTGGCAGAGCCGATCCGAGATTGAGATTGATATTTTGCTAGTCTATCAATTTAAACATTTTAGCGAGCAACGGATATACAAGGGCTTGATTTTCGGACATAAAAAGTTGAAAGGAATTGTGATAAAATTCTCGTTAAAAGTTTAACCTGTACCCATGCATACATAAATACATGGTATATTATTTTGAAAAAATCTTCCATTTTCCATCGTCGTTATGGAATTAAATTAGATCAGGTACACACGGTTGTAGGTGGTAAAAAAAAAGAAGAAACGATGGAACAGCGAAACGCGTAAAGAAATACTTGCCGCCGGTTGCAATCGACAATCAACGAACCGCGAAATCGAGTCCAGCAATTGTCGCGTTCGACGATCGCAGAGCCGACTGAGATTACATCCGCAAATTCTGAGATGCTGCGGCGAATGTGTAGAGAATGAGATGCAAACGCGCGGTGCGGATTCAGGGGATGCATTACGGCGGGTGAAACACGCGCCAATTCGCTTCCGCGTTCGCGTTCATTAACGGAGCGAGTATTTGCCCGAGTCTCTTGCTTTCGGTTCGCCGCGAGATGAAGACGCCGATTTGAGATCCGAGGTTCGCGGCATCCCGAAGAGAGATCGGCTCGTCCAACGGTCCGCGGATGCTGGCCGACCAGTTATGCTTGCCGTACCATCGCTTCTTGGTCATCGTCGCGAGTTCTTCTTCCGTTCTCGTTTCACCGCGGCTAGAAACCGAATAGACCGTGTAAAAAACCTCTAATATCACGCCGATGAAATTCTACGCGGGTTGTTCAGCCGCTATCGAATAAAATGCATCCTCTGATCCTGCGGTGCGGTTAGATTCTTCCATAGTGTCCTGTGAACGTGTTTGGCAAAGGATGTTTTGTGCGGAGTTGCTGTTGAACGAAATTTTTTATCCTCCACGTAACACGGATTATGTGATTTGGATTCATTTGCAGGATTTGATTCGGTCTTGTCGTTTGCTCTTCACGGTGAGAATTTTTATTTTTTTTTTAGATCATTCAAATACAATTAATCTTACGCATAATAGAAATTTGTCTTGAACCATACGATGTACGTGAGAAAGTTATTCAATTAACATTTTTTTTTTCTCTTTAATATACGGTTCTCGTCTTCTTTCGAAATTGGATTCCTGATCAGCGGGTTTATTATCTCGCCTGTAATAGCGGTGGGTTTATTATATACGTATGTGCGTGCATATACCGTTGAAAGAACCGGTGTCGGTGTTCGAGAAAAATGTTAAGAATGCAGAGAGTCATTTGTCTCTCATGGATTTTTCCCTCGAGCATTTTTCTCTCCTTCCCCTCCCCCTCTCTCTCCCTCTCATCTCGCTCCTTCCATCACTCTTTCATTTCCGTCCTTGTCTCTGAAACCCTTCATCCTGGCGCATCTCTCGAGCGTTTGAAATTCTTTGCTCTCTATAGTATATTTAAAGCAGGGATACACACGTCGTTTTCTGTGAAGAAACAAATGAGACTGATCTGCGAGAAGGAGACCAAAAATTAGATCGTAATAAAATAAATTGAAATGAAATTAAACAAGATCCTACCTGCGATGCCTACTCAGTTCAGTCAAGCGCAGCGAATGATTCAATTCAATGTGTATAAATAATACACCAAAGTTTTTCTCCCGGTAACTTTCATTCCGCAAGGACACCCGCTTGTATCGAGACTCCTTTGCGTGTGTCTGTGTTATTTTACGAGCTGCGCGGAGTTGCCTCTGCGAGATGAATAACGCGTACGAATGTATTTGTTTGCGGAGAAACAAAATGACAACGAATAAAAAGATATCGAAGACAAATAAATAAAAAAATAAAAATTATTTGGCATACCTTTCTACCCCGGCCAATATCTACGTATAGACTTGCTCATAGAATATCGCTTCCCTGTATGGTTGTTATTTCGATGCTTGGATGTGATATGTCTGCAACCGCAAAGAAAACAACGGAAACGAATTAAAGAGCAGAGAGATACGGAGAGAGAGAGAGAGAGAGAGAGAGAGAGAGAGAGAGAGAGAGAGAGAGAGAGAGAGAGAGAGAGAGAGAGAGAGAGAGAGGAGGAAAAGGAAATTAATCACCGCATGACATACATTCTCGATATCTGCGCTGTAATCTACAACTATAATAGCTTACACAGGCATGTATTGTACTATATAATGTATATCATATTCCACTGGTTTCTTTACGTAATTCGTATCGCGGTAGAGGACGGGTTCTATATATTACACGCTAAGCCAAGACTGATGCACACGGAGTCTGCAACTTTCTCTGGGAGATTTTAACATCGCGCGGCAGGAGATGGATGCGGAAAATACATGTAATGACGGTAATAACTGCGAGACCGTAACACAGAGAGTGCATCGCCTCTTGCACGTATTACATATGCAATAATTTCACTGCGGGATGATACGCGAATGTGGAAGGAAATACTCACATCTAAGCTGCGGCGAGATTACACACCTCCGCATACTCAGGCTTGTCGTACGTACGTAAACAAATACGCAAATGCAGAAATATGTACGCGCAAACGACGATCGTGCGACGTTAAAGATCGACGCTATTATCTCGGTTCGTTCTTGCTTTTAGGTGTAACAGGCGTAGGTATGCCTGCCGCATTCACGCGCCTCGGAATCTAGGAGGAAAGGAAAAGGTGTGCCAAGTTTGCACTTTGCCTTAGAACTCTGGCGCTTACGACTGTCGTGTACGAATACGTATAACACGGTATTGCCGTACCAGTACGTGGGATTTGAAAAGGATCAGGGATAAGATCGCGGAAAATTGTCTATCTTTTTGACGATTCCGTCAATTTTTTCATCTCTTATAACACTGGTCGACAGTGGTTTTTTTTGCCCTTGATATTTCAGTGGTCTTTGTAAGATTTGATGTCAACGACCCGAGGCGTAAGCGTAGTTTTTCGAAATTGGCTGCAATTGTTTATCTTATCGATATTTTCATATATGAATCGAAAATTTTTTTATTCATTTTATATTTTTAATGTCCCAAGTTCAACTAAGAAAGAATCTTTTAACGCGCAAAGGATTTTTTTTTTTCGTTTCCCTAATTTTTTTCCACGTTCCCGAATACCAAAATTGACGGAAAAAATTCAGGGCGATGAAAAAAAATTTTTTTTATCAAGTATCTATGTGCCAAAGCCGATGTTTTTTTTTTAGAGGAAAAACCTTTTTCCGGGAAATTTGACACTTGCAGTGTTAAAAAAAAAAAAAATTCTCTCAAATTCGACCGTGGGAAAATTCGAACACGACGCCTTTGATAAATTATGCAGTTGCGGCAGTTTCGACTTGTCGTTTTACGGGTTTATTCAACAGGCATCCCATACACGCGTAGTTCAGGGATTTACTCGTTTATTCAGATAACCTACACGGTTATCGTCGTAGAGAGTTTGGTCCCTCCGCCCATAAACACCGGAAGTTACGGGTGTTAATTGCTCCTTGACACGAGTTTCGTTTCACGGCGAAGGTCAGGCTTGATTAAGACGCCCGGATTTTCACCGCATTTCCGTATAAATTGCGCGGCTCGTTAAGTGGTTGAACACCAACCTAGATAATCGTATATTTTTAATTTTACCTCGTTCTTCTTTCGTCAAATTTCTAAACTTGTAACGTTTTCTTTTCGTTTATGTATATCCTACTTTCTCGTTGAATGCACATTTCAAAATTTCTTCTCGCTTGTAGCCCTGGATAATTATAATAATTCGCTTTCATGAAATTTATTGGTTTTTTTTTTTTATATTTCACGTGTAATTATGCCAAAGAATTATTGACGTATAAATAAGATGATCGTTTTGATCAGGAGACCGACTACGCTACGTTTCGTTCCGTATAATTAGTTTCTAGAAAAAAAAAAAATGATCATTCCTGAATAAAATATGTATAATAAAACTTACAGAAATAAATCGTAGCAATTCAATGTGAGATGTTGTTGGAAGTTCTTAGTTTTGATAATATGGAACGCAGATGTTCGACGAAGAAGTTTCGTAGCTGTATAAATGACTATATATAAGGAAGTAATTCTGCGGTCTCGTTGAGTCCTCGAATCAATTTTCACGGTCAAACAATGACCGAGCATTTGTGGTGGATGGACACACCGGTGGAGAAAAAAGCGTCAAACAATTTCTTGGTCTACTCCTCTCGCATTTCTCTTCTTATTTTACTCACCGTCGCACCAAGTATAACGGTTAAATTTATTTACCACCTACTGTGTATGTTTCAGAAAAATAAAACCGTTCCTGGCGCGTCTCTCTCGTTCGCTTCGTTGGGCGATTTTGCACCAGCACCGAGGGGGCCTTCCTACCCCGGCACGCTGTTCGAGAAAGTGGACGAAACGAGGAATAAAACTCCCCGGTATCATTCTGCACACCATCGAAAATATGTCCCTAATCGAGTCGATCTGCCTCGCCTTGCACGATTAGTACCCGACGCTGTTTCTGCCTGAATTACGCGGCAAATACAAGCCAAGATGGAAACCGAAGAACTTACCAGGCTCGTCGACGGCATATACAAAGTGAGTAGAAAAACATTTAAAAAAAAAAAGGAAAATTCTTACTTTTGCAAACGTTATCAAAGAAGAACAGTACATTATGCAACGAGGGAATAAAGTCGAAGATTATTCCCGCGGATGAGTTTACTGCCCGAGCGAAGCGAGCTCATTTGCTCTGATATTTCCCGCAAATGCGTTAAAACGGAATAATACGCCACTTTCGTCCCACTTTTCAGGCAAAAAAATTTAACCTTGCGGTTGAGTCGTGAATAAATGAAATTCATTGTAATTCGGAAAAATGAAAATCGAGAGATTAACATTATATTCTCGACCTTTCGATTTCTCGTCCGAGCTGCCGAGATAAAAGAGCCGATGAATATTATTTTGAAATCGCCTCGGGCGTAATTCCACCCCGAAGGGGTGTAAACGTAAGTTCAATTTCAAGGTGAGCCTCACCCTAAGTTCAGTAGACTCTACGATATCGCCCTCCGGCTATTTTCTCCCTCGTGCGTACACGAAGATATGTATGGGAAAAGGTTACGGGGGCTGGTCGGCGATGTCATGGTGCAAGTCTGCAGCTGCTCAGCTGGGATGCTTCCGAATGCTACGTCAACCGGTTAATTAGATTATTTACCAGCTAATCATTTTAGCCCTGGCGCGGAGAGAAGGTTACGTCCATCCGGGGCTAATTCCATCCCGACACTCGATTATTACGGAAATTCTTCGCCTCTCGGGTGTTGTTTGTTTTCTCTTTATCTTTCTCTCTTTCTTTTACGCTCTTGAATTTCGAAATTCCATTTCTCTCCTCGACGTGTGCGCGTGTTTAATCGAACACCGAGGTGTGTTTCTTTAACCCAATTTCTAATATCTCCTTCCATTTTCCGTTATTTTTTTTTTTTCTCTATTTTTTCTATTTCGTTTCGTGCGAATGATTTTTTGGCGTATGTATATATGTATGTATCATATAGAGGCATGCGGGGTAAAAATTAATTGTTTAACGGTCGAAAGAACAGCTGCACAAGCGATTCGTCGACTGCATTCGATTCGTAACTCAACCGAAACTTATTGTTAATTTAACGGTATCGTGATAGTTCAAAGCGTATGAAATACTTTATGTAGGTACGTAGAATTAGGAGTTTTTTATTATCCGTAAAATGGTATCGCCGTTTTACTTTCAATTATTAGAAACGCTGCAAATAGAATTTCCTACCATTTCTTGTAGCTCGACGTTGCAAAATTCCGATATGCAGATTCATTATACATAGGTGTAAGTTTTTTGCAATCAATTTTATTGCCTGTCTTCAATAAGAGCTTCGTTACTTTACGTACAGTTTTTAATCCTTTTTCCCATTTCTTCTTAATAATTCCACCTTCTGTAAACGTTACCGCTGTATAATATTAGTTTGAAGAAATTAGCATCACCTCATCGTATAAAATCGATAGATACTGAAAAAAAAGAAAAAAACAGTTTTTTAAAACGCGAGTGCAAAGTTCGATTTTGCGTACCGGTTTCTCGCACTGTGAAAGGCGTGGGCAAAGTGGTCACTTTGCGCACCGGTGGGCGAAATTCGTCTTTCTAAGCGTAATCTCGCCTCTGTGCTGTTTCGATTTGAGCAACGGGGTTTTCGAATCGGATCTACGTCAGCGAGCGCTTGAATTAGGGTTGGTGCAGCAAGGGTCGCGGTGGTGTTGACAAGTTGCCCCCTTGGCGAGGCTATATCATAACCCCTCCAGGGTTATACCGAAGCGCACGACGAATGTACGTACGCGCGAGTCCCTCCAGTCCCGTATAATAGTCCCGAATTCCCCGAGTCTCGCTCTCGGGTTTCGATACCGCAGATCGCCATCTCGCGTGGAGTGGATATTAATTGGCTTTCGATGTACGCCGATAACGCCTCGTTTCGCATCCCCGATTAACTTACACCCATACGTTATTATTTGTATATTATACTTCGGTGGATTCGCGAAGTATGTAACCAGAAGCGACGGCGACGCAGCTCGATTCGTCGGACTTATTCGTTACTTGTTAGCAGGTACCTGCTTTATCTACTTGCAGAAATTGGGGTGGGGTTGTGGTTTCGAATTTGAAAAGTTCCGAAAGCGCCTGATTGAGAAGTAGAGAAATCAAACTTTTACGAAGCAACAAAGTTTCGAGTGTCGGAAAGACGACGGGTCAAAGTTCGGTCGAACTTTGGAAATTTTTTAAATTCAGAATTTCAGCCCCGCCCCTAGAGATCGAGTCAGTGAAAAGCTTACGAAGATGAAAAATACATGACGATGACATTCGTTGACGATGATCGAGAAATCTCTTCTAGTCGCTTCATTCCGACAAATTACGACGAATTATACGTATATTGGTGAAAATGAGAAAATCACACGTGTATCTGCACAATTGTGATACATGCCTGTACTCGTAACTTGAAGAATGAAGTTTGTCGAAAATCCGGTCAGGAAGAAGAAAGTTTAATACTTTTAGGGACTTGAGAGTAAAAATCGACGTTTCGGCCGGGCCCTGCCGACCATCCTCAGGAATAATTTAAGGAGTGACTTCCATCCGAAATGCTGTACTACTAACAACTCCCAAGCATGTACTGGTCGTCATTTTTTAAATTATTCCTGAGGATGGTCGGCAGGGCCCGGCCGAAACGTCGATTTTTACTCTCAAGTCCCTAAAAGTATTAAACTTTCTTCTTCCTGACCGGATTTTCGACAAACTTCATTCTTCAATCTACCTCCTGGTCACGAACTTCTTTCCTAAATGTACTCGTAACTATACCGACGAGGAGTAGAGAGAAATTATTCTAGGTACGGTTTTACGTAACGCGATAAAAGTTTCCGAAGCCGGCTAATCGTGCCTCGTAACCGAGCCTCTGGACAATTTCTCAGACGTTGAATCCAATGCAGAGACGTGCGGCAGACACGTAAATTATACACCAATCTAGATTCGTATTCTATAACGCGTATGATAAAACTAATGACACCCTTTTCACCGTCATATCCGTAACATCATGTAGATATTAATACCCAGTGCTGCGTACGAACGAGCACAAATGTAGAATTAGAAATATGATGGGAAAAAAAATATAAAATAAAACAAATAAAAACTGGAAGATAAATTATCATTGAAAGAATAAGAGAGCTGTGTATTTATACCGTGTACCTTTATACTTGTTGTGTATCCAAGGCATGATAGGAATAAAATAAAACAGCGGCACGGCAGCCGCGTACCGAGCGAGGCTGATTGTATAACGTTTTCTCGCCTTTCCAATCTCACGACTAGACTCGCGACTAGGTGCAAAATTCTCGATAGAACAGCCGTTGGGTTAGATCTTTTGTGCAGAGCCGAGTTAAACTGTAAACTGCGGAATAATACGTCTGTCGCAATATTTTGTATCGGATACCGATGCATAGAGCGAGGGCTTAACGCTTTGCCAATAATACAATAATTTCCACAATCCTGCCAGGTTGAGTCATATTTTATACGAATCGCTGAGAGTCTTGGAACAAAGATTTAAGGAGAAAAAACACGGCTCATTTTCTTATTCTTCGTATTGCTTTCAACCAGACATTAAATAACCGAGGTACGAGTTGTTCTTACAAGTTTTAAATTAACTTGCAAATTTCATCTCACGTCGTGCCGAATTTCGTAGTCTGGGTGTGCGAATTTCAAACGTTTCTCGATAAAAAGAAAACAAAGAAAAGAGAAAAAAGAAATTTACCAGTAATTTATTATACAGAGAAACTCGTGTCAAGCGAAATAAAAATATATGTTGAACTTTAAATTGCCTCTAATTTCTGAAATCGAATAAATTACATATTAATTTAAGATTCTATGCGCAATAACGAATAAATTGGCAAGGTTCTTCGAGAGTGTTGTATCGCCAATTATCATCGGCATTCGCCAGAATCAACGGGCTAGTGCCTTATTTTTGTTGCTTCGTTTTGCTCTCTTTTTCGCCTATATCGTTTTGGCCAAAATCTCTGAGGTTACATAAAGTTAAATCGCAGTATGATTAGGTATGTCAGATGCGTTCTGATTTTACCTACGGCCATACATCATTCGGCGAATCCTTTCGCATGAATAATTCACCGTAGTTCGCAATTTTATTTTCCACATCGTCATCGCATAGTAAGCGATTTAACGCAACTATGTAAGAATACGTATAACTTGGCAATACGCAAGCACAAAGGCAATTTCGTTTCCATCTGTACAAACAAGGTCAGCGTCCGCGAAAGGATTCTACTTTTTCGCATCTCGTCGGCTTCCCATGCCTTTTATTTTTTCTTTATTTTATTCGTACTTTAATCTTCGTTTTTTTTTTTTTTTTTTTCTTTTTTCTTCTCCGTCGTCGTTTCTTTGCCACTCATCTCAGGCTTCGAATGTAGACTCGAAGTCTGTTTTCCATTTGGAGTATTACGCAACCGAGATAAACGATGTACGATACTTGAAAATGATCCGAAATTCGATTCACATTATCGAATGAAAAAAGAAAGAAAAACGGAATAGAAATGTTGAATTAAAACGATGTTGTTTCGCAACGTGATTATAATCGCCAATCGGGATAATCTGAATGCGAATATTACGATCGAATCGCACGGTTTGCACCGACGTTGTGTTGATAATTTATATTCATCGCACACTTGCTCTGAAGAGATTTGGTTGGAAAAAAAGACGTACGAAATTAAGAGAAAAAAGAAAAAGAAAAAAAAAACACGCGTCGTTTCGCATCGTTAATCAAGCTCACTTCGTTCAAGTCTGTAAATCTGAAATTAAGAATTGTGCAACATTTGCGAAATTTCTAATACAGTAGATATCATTTTGGGTTCGGTCTTTTTTTCCCCTCATTCTCTACTTTTCAATTAAAACCGCGAATCGTGGCGCGACGACTTGAAATAGCACGAATTTTGCATCCCGTCCGTCATTCGCAGAACTTTGGGGCTAGCGAATCGAAGCTTTACTCCAAGGTTCCAGTGATTGACGAGAACCGTGACGCCGATGCAATTTCCGCTGGTTGTGGCCTACATTTTTTTCGGTTTTACTTCTTGTCCGTTTCTTCGCAGTGTTGTAGCTTTCTTACTTTTTGCCTATACAATCTACTTTTCCCTTTCCTTTATATTAGTATTATCATTATCGAGGACGAAATTGTGTTGATGAAAAAGAAGAAAGAGAATACTAAAACATTACAAAAAAGTAAACAGAAACGCGGCTGATCTTTTCTCTGCCAAACAAATTATAACAATAATTTCGTTTTATCCGACCCGCATTTTTGATTTCGTTTTTATTTATTTATTTATTTTTTTTTAATCTGAATTTTATTCGCCTTCTTACTTTAGCTAAAAATCTAATGTACTTTACGCGCACGTCACCAGACTTCCTTCGATGAAAAAGATATTGAATTTCGAATTCAGGGAACGGCGTTTTCGGGATGGAGAAAAACAGAGAGAGGGATGGAGAGAGAAGGAGAAAATCGCGGAGAGAATCAAAGGATTTATGGTTCTCGGGGGACCGGCGACAACAATTGCGAGTAATCTCGGACCCCGCGGTAAGAGAGTTTTCAACGATTTATCGTTCAACGGGTTCAGAGATCGCTTTGCGCAAAAGCCTAGCTGCGGCCTACGAGCCGCCACAACATTGCAGATATCGTTTTCTTCCCACAAACCGCCCTTTATCCGGAGTTAACCCGAACCCCTCCTTCGTCCATTTTTTTTTCTTCTTTTTTTTTTTTTTTTTTTTTTCATTTTCTGTGCAATTCACCGCAAATTCGAGGTGCTTCTGACTCTGCAATTCGCATTATCGCAATGAACATGCCTTCTTTGGCAATCATGGATAAATTTCGGACTTTAACGAATGAAAACGATCGATGAAATTATACTGGGTAATTTTTTATTTTTTCAACTTGGAATTGGAGTGATTGTCTGCAGATATGGAGTTAAATACCTTTGATAAAAAAACCCCGGCAAGTTGATCTGGATTTCTAGTTGTGTCTGCAGTTTTTCCCTGTATCGAGCTCAGGTTTATCTAAGCCACGAAAGTTATATCGATCAATGATCTCAATATCGTCGATGCAGAGCCGCAGGCACCCGACTTTCACGCATAAAAGAACGATTTGTACTTTATTGTACATAAATATAACGTCCGGTATATTTTTATACGGAGATTACAGGTTGTAGAGGTGATTCTTTCGTATGGCGTTTCGAATAAAGTTCCATCCGACGAGACAAATTTTCCATCGACAGTTCGATAGAGAAATTAACCCTTTGATTCGCACATTATTTAGCCGAGTCAACTTTTACAAAAAGATAGTATTCCATAGTTTTTTGCCTCGCTGATTACGAATCCTGAACCAGATACAAAAATTCAAGATGGCAGATCTAACCGGGGGAAAATTTCAAATTTGATCGAATACGGTGAAAAAACTCCATGCGGGGTTTTTCGGTGTTGTCGATTAGATTCACCGGCTTGAATTTTCAAAATCTGATATCAATATCGTAATCAGCAAACCCAAAAACCACTTGAAAAATTTCGCAATCGTATCCTGTAAGTAATCGATACAAGGTTGATTTTCATCGTCAAATCGCAGCATCTTCTCGCGAATCTGTCGGCATCTGTGCGCCTCTGATTGCAAAACGCGAACGAATCGCTCGTCGAGCGTCTAGAAAGCAGCTTTCGCCGATTCTAGGCTCCGGGCTGACCTCCTATTCCGCGGATTCTTATATTCGCCGATCTTCACGCTGCAGCAGCATCGCGCAGGAATTTTTGTCCTCGCTTATTCCTCTCCTCTCCTCCCTCCACCCCCCCTTCGACTTACGGATCCACTCCATTCACCGCGGCCAGGCAGCAATGCCGGGCAATTTTACACGTCTTACTGACTTCGTTAACGAGCAACCAACTCCGGCTGGTTAGGTGTACCACCTACCTCAGCTCCAGGTTAACGAGATCCTTCCGTTATGCATCTGCATCCAAGTGTCAGAGGTTTACGGGTAGAGAAATATTTCTCAGCGTGGTTTGCAACGCGACAATTCGATGATTTTCAAACTCTGTCACTGCCTATTCGTCCGGTGTAAGCAAGAAATTGTCAAAACATTTTATAACGCGGATGTTAGAAAATTTGTCCCTGTGTCTTTGTTTTATTGTTCAAAATTACGAACAGCCCGATTTTATGCCGTGAAAATTGATTCGGATACATTTCCACATTTATCCTTTGACACGGGGAAACCTGTCCTTCTTTTTCTTTTCTTTTCTTCTCTAATTTTCCGTCATCATTTTTATTTGATTTTATCAAACTGTGCGATTGACACCCTCGTTGAAAATAAAAAGGAAACTCTTGTAAAGTTGAAAAGGTAATTTCACTTTCAACGCTTCTTACGCCGCGCGTAATTACTGTAATTAATTCACTGATTCAGGAAAAGAAGAAAAAATAAGCAATTAAGAAACGACAAGAATATAACGATCGTTATCGCTGTGTATATAATTAAAACGTAGTATTATAAAATGTACGGACGTACAAATAGGTACAATACGCGCCTACGCGTCCGTCTGTCTCGCTATCATGTACCTAGACAATATAAATTCTCCCTCGTTCGGTCGCGCGGTTTTCGAACATCGAAAGGTAATTCTCGGCGATCGGGAATACCGCGGACAGTGAGGAAGGAGGGAAAAAAAGGAAAAAAACAAAGAAGAAAAAATTGAAGGGCCGAATCGAATCGAGATATATTTTTTTTTTTTTCTACCGTCTCCTTCAATTTACACCGTCTGCGTTTATACATTTTCAGTAGAATTTTTGCGTCTCTTTGTTTTATTTCTACAAAAAATCGTTGATACTTGAGAGGAAGATCAAAAATTTCCAACCAGCGTTATCGGAGGTTATAGATACGAATTTTTATTTATTTTTTCTTCATCTTTAACTCTAATTTCATTTACAACCCGTTTGAAGTACCTACAACAGACATTTAGTAAATCATCTCGTTATGAACTATTGAAGAGAGATTATACAATATTTCATGGATAGTAAGTAGTAACATCAGTTGTCAAGTATAGCTCATTTTTTATCATAATACTTGACCGTGTTAACAATTTTCAATTCAGTTTAACAACACAGATACTAGAATATGGACATTTCCTCCTCGAACTTCTTCTTCCTCTTTTTCTCTTCCTTCATTTTAATGACCTGTACTTTTTTCAATCCAGAGTTGTTGAGGCGATGATTTCTTTTTTTTTTAATTTTTCTCAATTTCTTCTTCAACCGTCGGCACGCAGAGATCGATCCGTGCTATTTCGTTAGTAGCAAACCACGTATACGCGTGAAATAAAATAACATAATTGACAAAGAAGGAAGAAATGAGAAGAAAAAATCGAAAAGAAAGTGAAAAAGAAGGGACTCCAATTACAAGGATCGTGAAACCATAATAAGTCACGTGGAGTAAATGTGAAACGTGATCGCGAAACTCGGCGGCGACTTATCTCTCTGAAACCTGCGGCAGTTTCGTGCGAAAGAGCGCCACGCCTAGATGATATCAGGCCGATGCCTGCCTCTTCTCTCAAGCCCGTCTCTCACCTGCGATACCGACTGCCTGGCTATTTGCGTGTCTACGTATCTACGTATCCGCTTTCATCTTTTTCCTTTTCTTTCTCTTTTACCCTCTCGTTTCAACGCAATTATCACGCAGCCACACTTCCATTAATTAAAATTAATTGACAATAATATATATTTATCGAGCGTAATTGATTTTACGCAAACGTCGAAAACACACTGTGCCTATAATATGGTAGGTTTGTTTGATGGAGAAAGAAATAATGAAAAGAAATAAACCAAAAAACAGAAAACGTAGCGCCGCGATAAAACGACGTAAATTATAATCTTTTTTCGCGTTATCGATACAAAACGATGCGAGTATTACGGATTTAAAAGCGAGAAAATATTAGATCGTGAATAAAATTTGAAAAATTGTCCGATATTCGACCCGAGGGGTCTGAAAATTGAAACAATAATTCATATCCGCGGAAAGTTGTAAGAGGATAACTTATTTTGCCTGTGGGCATTATTATTTATGCATTATACCTTGTGCCTACATAATACGTATAATACCTACGTCGTCGAAGTCAATGACCGTTGAAGAATATTATAAGGATAGCTGTCAGGTGTAAATAAAATTTTTTATTTTTCTCTCCTTCTTCCTTTTACAAATTTCTTTCGTTCACCGTTTTCCGCACTTGGGTATATTTATAATCATACGCGTATAGATGATCATATAATTTTTCTATCTATAAGCTCGCGTAGGTGGTTATGTAAATAGCGAGGATAATTGACAGGTGTGAAGAATTTGAATAATCACGCGATTTGTGTGTGTGTGTGTGTGTGTGTGTGTGTGTGTGTGTGTGTGTATATATATACACGACGTTGGGAGAATTCCTCGCTGCATTCTTTTGCGTTTCCGAGGAATTTTTAACCCGTTCCTACCTTATAACGCGCTAAAAATTATTTCATCGGTAATATAATTCCACTCCTATTTACAAGTAGGTAAATAAAACAATATAACGATATAAATTTTAATTTTACCTCTTGCGGAAACTGTGAACAAGCGGTGAAAATTTATAAAGAGATACGTTAAACTGTTTCGTTTACAAACTCGCGCAAGTAGTGTTGGTGTTAAAATTTTTTTTACACAATCGGTTTTCCCTTTCTATCTATTTTATTATCCTCTTCGTCGTTACGGCTTCAATTTCTTTTATACAAGTTCAAATTTTACCGTAATTAATTATCTTTACAGTCGAGACGATGAGGTGTTCGTACAATGTTACGTATACGTCATCTCTGTACGCGTGAATATCTCTCCATCTCTCTCTCTCTTTTTTGTTCATAACGTACAATACACGGTTTGATTTAGATGTACCGTTACTTCTTGGAGAGCTCATCGCACCTAGGCGTAAAAGTATAACGCATTCCTTCTTATACCTGCAGCGACGTAACGTATTTAAATTGAACAATGAGAGAAAGAGATAGAGAGAGGTAGAAACATCGAGGTAAGATAGGAAAAAGGAAGAAGAAGAAAAGTAACCGAACAGAAACGAACAAACGGTAAAATAACATTTTTACGACATGACGCGTGTATTAACTTGTGTAACGACACGTGCAGTGCGGATTTTTATTATATATATATATACATATACGGCCGGTCCATGCACGTTGAATTTTATTATAAGGCGTGTACGTGCTTTGTGAACGAATGCAAATATCGGTGACAATGTAACTCGTTGTTTTTTATTTTTTCGAAATTTCGTTTCGATTGCAAAGTACTATTTTGTAACTCGGTAATTTGTTTTATTCAATTAATTTCTCAATCGAATGTTGCAATTGTTTGCGAGTTTGAAAGTGAAGACAGGTACAGGGATTAAAAAAAATTTGTAAAATAGAAAACGAGGTTGCCAGGTCATTTTTTTAAAGGTGGGACGGGTAGGAAGGTAGAGTTAATTTGACAAAAACTGTGATAAATAAGACGAGTCCTTGCTTTTCAACTGCAAGAGGAAAAAGAAGAAGAAGGAGTTGAAGACGAGGAGGAGCAAGGCGAAGAGAAAAGGAGAGCGAGAGCGTAGAGAAGAAGAGTATTATAAATAAAAGAAAATAAAGAGAGATCGCCCGCTCGAGAGGCACGGTTTAAGTAAGATAAAGCACATCTCAGAAGCCCGAGACGAGAGCCGCTCGTCTTTCCAGCATCCGTGACGCTGACTCGGCCTGCAGGGTGTATAATTCCTACGGAATTACAGAGCTCGGAGTAACTGGAATTGTGTAACGCAAGATTTCATCTTCCGGGGCGTGGGGAAGTGAGGAAGGGAGGGAGGGAGGGAGGGAGACGGAGCGCGAACTTGGCGAGCGATAGAATAACCGAAAAGTTGAAATTCGTATCAGATTTAAGTTACGTAACGTTTACTGTACGAAGAAATATTGAAACTGGAAATCATTGTTTTCAAAAATTCAGAACGACTTTTAATGAATTCAATTTCCGAAATCCGTACAACACTTTGCTTTTGAAAAATTGATTACACTCGATTTTCGACGATTGTCATACACTTGCGAAATAATGATTTTGCCAAAAAATTAATCTCTACATTAACGTCTACGATTTTTTCACTCTCTTAAATTCGTCACGGGGTTGAAAATAAAACGAACCGATTTCGTACTCAAAAAACAAAAAAAAAAAAAAACAAAAAAACAAAAAAGACAGAACATTTCGTTGATCGTTTCAACACTCAGGTTCCTCGCATGAAATTCTCTAACATCGTGTACGGACAAGGGTCATCATCGAATCTCGCTGAGCGCGTTTGCGCGAGAAAGAAAAACGCTTCGGGGATTATGAACCGAAAGGTTGTAACGGGACTTTGGAGTTTTGAATGTTGCGCGATAAAGTCGAAGCACATAGACGGTTCTATACGTATACCTACATATATATATATATATATATATATGTATATATATATAGGTATCCTTATTCGCCTGCAGGCTTTTCGGGTCCACGGTTTCGGTGTAATAACATTTCTTGGCGCAGCAGTTATGTACTCCGTAAGTTACGTGTACGTCCGTCCTATGGGACATTTCCGGCGTTGTAATCCTCGCGATTTGAAACAGTCGTTTAATTGCCGGGGAATGTAATCGCCGAGATAAGCTCTGCAGCTATTGCCCGGCGAATTATAAGGTATCGAATTTTCACGCGAATTTCACTGCTGTGTAACTACGAGTGTTATTCCTGTGCATATATGCGTTTTATTCAATTCTCACAGATCACACCTTTTTGGACAAAATTATACACGCGAATTTTTACTTTCGCGAACGTAGAAATTGTTGCAAGTCGAGAAAATATTTTTTTTTTCACATAGGTGCTTTTTCTCTTATCGTCTCGATTCTTTCTTTGTTTGTTTGTTTTTTTTTTTTTTCGTTGTTTATCTTATATCATACCGTAATAAGACCGAGATAAAGCCAAAACAGGAGGTGGAAAATCCACTCGGCGCTGCAGCGTTACTTTCCTACCCATAAAACATACAACCCAGTTTTATGTCCCGATCCGAGGATCCTCGAGGATTCGTTGCTCGGAGAGGTTGGTGAGTTGAGAATCAATACTTTTCGGTAATTTCATCGCTAGGTAGTGGGTGTACCGCTTTGCGGTTTCGTAAAATTCACGTACGTACATACATGCGGAAAGAGAATGCGAAAATCAAAAACAGGATCTCAGATATATTTATTCTTCATTTTAATATCGCTTGAAAATATTGAATGAAATTGTTTCCATTTTAAAGCGATTTTATCTTTCAAACGACGACTCTATTCGTTTATCCGCACTCGCGTTTTGTTTAGAATTTTACTTGATCTACAGTCGTTCGTTAAAAAAATATCAATATTCGTAAAAGAGAAAAAAAAAAACAAAAAATCGCGAAAAAGTGTCAATTCCCGGTACATCGACGCACTCAATCATTCCGAAAGCATCGTGCAAAAAAAGCAACAAGCTTGCTAATTCGGTATCCATTCTCAATTACAATAATTTGTTAAAAATATCGGTGAACTTCGCCAGGGTGTTTTGGCAAAATATACGAGAAGCCGCGAATTACAGGTCCAGGATATCGGGAGTCCGGCGGAAATTGCGGATTTCAGCCCGCAGCTTACCGGGATAGATCAGCTGGCCCCGCTCCTCCACCGAGTCATCTACTTTACCGCTCCGCACACGTTTGTCTTCGGCTGAACCACCGGCGTTTGCCTTGCCTCCGTTTTCGCCGATTCCGCATGTGTGCGAATCGGCAAATCGGCAAATCGGTGTGTGCAGCACCAGGTTACACGAACCTGAACCGATCTCTAACCGCTCTCCAACTTACTCTCCAATTTCCCGGCTATATACACGCCCATTACGGGTATTCACATCTCGCCCCATTCTATATAACTCTATCCAGAAATCGAATTTTCTCTCCAACTAGACTAGCTGACCGTGATAGGATTCGGTAATTCAAGTAATGAACAACCGAGCTTATCGCGTGTGTGTACGCAAGTATTATGTACATGCAATGTGTACGTATCTACATAAGTGTAGACTGTATAATATAAAGCGTAGGTACGTACCTCGGTCGTAGCAATACTTAAATGACATATCTGATTCGAGAATGCGTGGCGACGTCGGATAAAAACACGCACTAATTTTTAAATTCAATCGTTCAATCATGTGTTTTTTTCCTACTCTCTCTTGAATTTTTTTTTTTTTTTTTTCACATTGCAAATTAGCCGTCAAATTGAGTTGTTTCATTAGACATTGCGGAAAATTTTGTTATGAAATTCCACTAAACTCTTTCAACAACGACATACAGCCGTCAGATGCGGTGTTGCCAGATCTATTTTATGCGAATAAATACTTGAGTCAAAAGACATTTGTTCATTATTCTTGGTATGTGAATAATTAAACTAATCCGATTAGAAGTGTCCTTAGGTAATATCTAAATCCAAGTTATTAATTTACACGTTGACATCTTTTATTTCAGTCAATATAAAATCTAGATTTTATTATCACAGCAGCGGCACGTGCAACGTAACTCCGAAATATATACAATTAGTGTCGCGATTATCTTTCACGCACATCAGGCGCCGACGAATGAATGTAAAGGTAATCGATTATTGCCACATCTGGACCTTGTATCAACTCTCCACTTCGCGTAATATAATCCGTGTAACGTGTAATAATTCGCAGCGATAATGTCATCCGCGCGAAATCAACGACCGTCGGAAATGTTATGACCTCGCTAATTGAAAATTATACGGCGACAAATTTTTAAACGCGTCGTTAAGCCGCGCATCTCCAGGGAGGAAAGAACCAGGTTCGATTCGTATACCTATATGTAACTAGCAGATTTCGAATTATCGCTAATTGTTACGGGTGCGACGAGGTGTTGGGAAAATGCAATTAGCCCTTTCTCAATTTGCGCAAATCGCTTTGATGCGAGCGCCGCAGATGTTTTTTTGATTTTTTCTTCCTTACCACGCAACTTATTCACGCAGCCGAGCTTTGTCGTGTGGATATTTTTTGAAAAACTTTTTCTGCTTCGTCAATCTTGAAAATTCATGCCGACTCGTATGTACTCGTATGTGGGGAATTCGAAATTTTTCAAGAAAATCAACGACGGTGGTTGAATTCGCAGGGAATTCCCCATGTATAGAAGAAATAAAACTCAGCTTTCACGGTTATGATTTATTATCGAGTAATAAATATCTCCTACTTGCATATTACAATATAAAGATATTACACGTCACATTCGTCTTGGAAAGTTTAAATGCGGAATATTTTATCACCGGCTTTATCGACAGTAAGAATTGTTTGAAAAACTTTGATGATGTTCGATTTTGCTGAAACGCGGCAATCGTCAATTCCCCTCAAACTTTTGAACCTCGATTCGACGGAACGAAACGAACTAGGGAAATTTGGCGCAAGTTTTTTGCTGTTGCACCGAGAGAAATTTTTAGTTCCGGTTAACGCTCAGTCCTTAACTATTTTCATATTTTACCTCGATCGAAAAATATAGTTCTAGGTAGAAAATGAAAATTAGTTGTCTAGCCGTTACCGGAAAGTCTAGTATCCGTTGCTATACTTTCTCGTTACGATCGCTGTCACTATATTTTCTTGCAACCGTTGCGAAAATTTAATACGTGTGCAACGATAAATTGACGTTAAAGCTTTGTTTAACTAAAAAGGTAGAGTAAACCTCGCAAACTGATTTTGCGTTGCAATTACCAAAAAAGGATCGAAAATAGCGCAAAATGGTTAGGCGTACCTTGTTTTTCGTAATTCCAACAATATACAAACAGTTTTTTTTAACGATACCTGTTTTACTCAATTTATCTCAGCGTTGGATAATTCGCTCTGAGTGCAAGTATTCACACGTAGGCACGCGCACACATGCGTCAGGAATTAGGGGCAGAACCCCCTAAAGAACTTGCACCCTGAAATCCCCGAGGGAGCCGGCATAGTTCCTCCTCCCCCCTCCCCCCTTTTCTACGGCGACGTGCTTTTCCCGAATTCCCGCTTTGACGTGATGGGAGAGGGAAATTCGCGTCGTCGTTTCACCCCTTCGTCGTCGCGCTAAGGAATCCAAAATGGCCACCCTCGACGTGCTTCAAGGCACCGAGGAACGAGACGTACTACTTTATTAATATCGCAGAAGGGTTTTCGGGCCAAGGGCTTTCCGACTTCCGGTTCAGGCTCAGGTGAGACGGTGACTTCTTATCGGCCTCGAGACTCCGCCGAAGTTCCTGCGTTCCAGATTATCGGGGGAAAATGTCGAGGCGACGAGTACGAATGCGATTACTATGTTCTTAGTTTCATTTCGCTTGAATTAAGAGATTTCCATGGCTTCGGCCAAATTGTTGACGATTCCGATACTTTTGACCGATGACGTTTTAAAGACATAAGAGATTTATAAATTTCCTCTATCTACGACGACTACCAGATCATTAAAAGGGGGTAAGACGGGTGATTTCACCCTTTGTAACAATGTATTGTATTTCTGTTTCAGAATATTTTGGACAAGTTTAATCCGGGCGCAAGGCAGCTTATCAATGCCGGAAAAGCGTATCTCAAAGCTCTGCACGGTGAGTTATGATCCATTATATTTATACTCGTACTTCGAACCGTGAGATGATTTTCACCATGAATAAAGGTGAACGTGCGTTGATTGTAATTAACGAGTCCGTAATAATGTTACGGAGAAACTCTGTCAAATACATAAGTCGAGGAAATATTCGGGTCTGTAAGAATTCGGCGAGATGTTCCTGGCGATCTAACAAGTTGCGGGAGAAGATCGAGGATCTATAATACGTAGCCGGTGAACTGTATTGTACCTACCCGGCAGAGTTTTTCTGTTTTTCCGGATTCCTCGTCCAATTAGTTGGTACTCATTTTATCGCTCGACATATTTCACCCCCCGCATCGCGTCTCTCTGCCTCTGTTTGCTATAGGTACTCTATATTTATACGTATGGAACATTGCTTACGGTATATCGACATTCCATCAACCCTCGAAATACTACACTACAACGATTTTTCTTTATTTCGTCTTTATAACTTTTGCTCTTTGTGATTCGTCAATCGTGGCAATTTGTTAAACGAAATTAGGTGTCGCGAATTTTCTGACCTTTAATAAAGAAGTAAATTTTTGAGAATTAACAATTGCAAAACGCATAGTAAAATTATCAAATATGGAAATGGTAAGAGGGAAAAATTGCAATATTTCGGGAATTCTTCTCTCAGCACATCCTTCATATCTTTTGTGGGCTTCTCTTCTTTACATCTCTCTCTCTCTCTCTCTCCCTCCTGCTTCGATCTGCAGCCGATATATTACAGCAGTAACACGTTCCGCCTGTTTTTCATACATTTTTCATATCAAGGCGTTTCGCTGAATGCAGCTGTGCACTTGAGACCGTGTGCTGGTACGTACAGTTTCCTATAAATCTGTCAGGGAACAGGGAGGATAGAAAGAAAGAAACTGAATGAATGAAAAAGGTATGATAGAAGAAGAAGAAGAAAAAAAAACCGGTTTTTTTCTATCGACAGGCAAATCCCATATTGTCGTTTCTTTTTTCCATGTACGTTGCTATCTATGTACATAATAAATGTATAATCTTATATAATAGACGAGGTGCCGGCGTAACGTGCAGCGTTGTATTTATCAAGTCGAGATACTCGATACATCCATTATACCGGAATCGAGACAACGCGATCTTCGATCCAATTTCCTCTTGTAGCCTAACGCGACGTAATAATATCAAGAGATGCTCTTGTCGACGTTTTTTTTTATTTTCTTCATTTTTGTACTGAAAAAGAAGCTAATACGAGGGAGAAGAAAACGAAGGAGAAATAACCGCTTCGTTCTATCGCTTCGAAGAGAAAAGTCGAGACAAAAACTAAAACTAAAAGAAAAGAAGAAAAAGATTAGAAAGAAAAAAAAAAAAACTTCAATCAACTTGCAGTTCAAAGTTTTGTTTGTATGTTTTCCTTCTCTTTATCGTCTAGTTTTTGTACGTTATAGGAAGACTTGGAAGAGGATAAAGCGAACCGGAGAATGAAAAAAATCGCTACCGTTACCCGCGGCTACTAAGCTTGATATAGTTTGCGGCACGCGTTGCGGTTGTCAGAACTGAAATCCTAAGCCGATGCCGAGAGCGAGGCTGCTGGATGCTGGCTCTCTGTATTTTATTTTCCTCTATCTTTTTTCCACCGGCTTTCGCGACCCTCCTGACCAACGCCCGGGATGTGAAAAAGAGCATAAAAACGCCGGCGATCCGACACCCCGAGCTGTGCGGTGGGGTGGAGAAAGCAGGGGAGGTGAAGAGAACGAAACGAGGTGAAAAAGTTAATCTTACGTCACGGGGAAAATTGTATCAGTGTATAGACACAGACCTTTCGAGTTGTGACGAGAGAGAGAAAGAAGGAGCGAAAATCGTCTCAACCGTACGTCATTGCCTGTCGGTATACGAAACGAGGAAGATAAAAAGTCGCGTAGGTTTACGGAAGAAATGAAAGACGACGATGCAACGTAGATGCCTAGACCGTAACGTGTGTTTTGTTGCTTTTTCGTTTTATTTTGCCCCCTCGTTTTTGCTAGGTCACAAAAAATGTCTTTACGGGGAATTCCATGCGAACACAACCAACTTCTGACCCTCGCCATTTTCGATTTTGTTCAAATTTTTGTCTGCAATTATTTCAACTCTGAAACAGTACCCTCAGATTTTTTATCCAACTGCTCAATTATTTAGAAGTATCGAAAGGAATTTTGAAAAGGAACATTTTTAGAATTCTCAAAAAATTCCCGAAAGCTGTATTTTTTTTTAAAAACATCTTGAGAACGGGCTCATGGACCGATTTTTTTACAGTTTTTTTTTTTGCGCGTTCAATTTGTTTGATCAACTAAAATAATGTTTAAGCGGTCAGAAAATTCCCAAAATTCTCAAAGCTTCCATTTTTCATTTGGAATATTTTCGGACCGGTTTCATTATGAAGTTGATAAACAAAGTTGAACGTGCCAAAAAAGTAGACAAAAATCGCTGCATAATGAAACCGATCCAGAAATGTTCTAATTGAAAAATAAAAGTTTTGAGAATTCTTACAGAATTTTCAGATCGTTGAAACAATGTTTTAATTGGGTAAAAAAATTGATTATGCTGAAAGAAAATGTGGAAGAAATCGGTCCGTCGTGGGCCCAGTCTTTAAATGTTTGGAATAGAAATTACAGTTTCTGAGAATTGTTTGAGGATTTAAGAAAAGATCCCTTTCAAAATCACTTCAAATAATTACATGCAATTGAACAGTCGATTAAAAAATTCAGGGTACCGTTTCAGAGTTGGGACAATTACGGAATTTTTTTTTTACTATACACAATCGGAAATGATGAGGGTCAGAAGGTGGTTGGGTTCGCATGAAATTCCCTCTTATCACCTAACCGTGGATTAAATGTGACGGTCTTTTTTTTCCTCCTCCGATAGCTCGTTTCTCGAAAATTCATCAAATTTCAGTCTCTCACTTGCACAAGGTCGAAAGTGTTTCGGGCGACTGCAGGAAAATTTACGTTTCCTATAAATCGTCCGAGCGTGAAATTCGTCTATCCACGTTTATAATGCACATGCATACAAACACGAGTGAAGCTATCACGCGGAGGCGTATCTTCGAGGTAAACAATCCTAACGCAACAACGTTTTAACGTGCAACAACCCTGAAGATACGTTTGTTCCTTCTGGCGCATTTAATTATCCGCTGTGTGATCTACTGTGGATACCTTTTTATACATAAATATATATATATACGTACGTATACATGAAAGGCGATAAACACACACGTAGAAGACACCTTTGCAGGTACAGAGTTTAATTAAAAGAGACGCATCCTGTTAGTTGCACTGTATTTTCATCCTCGCAGCTCTTTTGCCTATCAACTGCTGCAGGCTACTCTATCTAATTGTAAAGCAAGCTACGCATCCTTCTTTTTATTATTACTTTGCTGCTGGCGGATCTCGTTCTTGATAATTACAGGTATAAAAGACGCCTTCGATTCTTCAGCGCAGCTCAATCGGACGATCAATGAACGTTAAAGCTCGATTTCTATATCCTTTCGTTCTCGCCTGATCACCGATCCGTTATCGGTTTTCCACGCTGGACTTTGTTCGTCATCGTTCGAAGTTGATAATTTCGATTTTATTGTTAGCTCATTGCCTTAAAACGGAAAGTAAGCTCGATATAGTTTCGTCGTATTTTTTTTTTTTGTTTTCAAACAAATTCTCTTCGATTCAACGTTTAGGAAAGTTGGGAAAAAAATTAAGGCAGTCCGGTATCAGAGCGAGAGATTGCGAGAAGGATAGGAAAAGAACGTGCGAAAGAATCAGCGAAAAGAAGGTCGGTAACTGGCCTGAAAATAAACATGAAACTTTGACGTTGTTCTTTGATTTTCTTCGTCCCGCCTGCCTTTAACACCTTTATTTTTTCAACCCCTCGACCTCCGTCGTCGTTACCGTAATTACAACGTTCTTTTTTCCCTCCGACAATTCTGCGGGACGATTCAGCAGCGAGACGGCAGAGCGGTGTATCATATATTTGCATACTCCGGGAACCGACGTTGTTTCACGCTCTCTCACCCCCGGAGGGTGTGATGCTTTTGCACGTACCATGTACGGGGCATTCCACGCCAACTCGGCAAACGGTTGACTCTGACATTTTTCATTTTCACCAAGAATTCATCCTACGCTACCGTGACCCCTGAAGAGTTACCGACAAAATTTTCACGTTCTTTTAATCGCTCGATTTTACCCTATGATTTTTTAAATCCATCTCAAAAATGCCCAAATTGATTTTTGCGAAAGGAGATAGAAGCATTTGGTTTCGGAAATTAAACATTGTCACGCAGGGTTCGGAGTGGCGTGGCGTCTCGTTATTTTTTTCTATTTTCATACTTGTTCAAAATCCGTGATGAAATTTTGAAAAAAATCACGAGTGTGTTTTAACACTGGTAAAACAATTTGAAATATCGGTTATTAAATCGGAGATGCGGTATGTAGTGTAATAGATTTTTAACCGGTATGAAAATAGAAAGAAACGACATCACACTCTGAATCTTGCGTGAAAATGTTTCATTTCGAAAATCAAATATTTTTTTTTTTCCCCGTTTCATGAAAATCAATTTGGGTGTTGTTGAGATGGTTCTCATAGTTCACAAGGTAAAGACGAGTGGTTAAATAGCTACAAAAATTTTTTCGAAGCTCTTCAGGGGTCGTACTACAACGTACAGGAAAAATCCATGGTGAAATTAAAAAAATGTCAGGGTCAACCGTTTACCGAGTTGGCGTGGAATGCACCATATACGTATATGCACATATATATGTACATGCATGCCGGACAGCATCCCCGTTTTGTTCAGAAAGTTGTACCCGAGTTGGGCGCGAAAAGTCGCGGGAACCTCGGGATTTCGCGATTCGGGATTATTTTATGACCTGGATGACGGGGCGAGGGGGAGGAGGGGGAGGAGGAGGAGGATGTGAACCGTAAATTACAAAGCCCCGTTCCCCCACCCTCTCTACACATCTTCCTATCCTCCTCTCAATTTCTTTGTCCTTCTCCGAGGCAGGGGGCGCGAGGCGACGTAGATTGGCGCAGGTGTTTCCGTGCACATCCGACCCTTCCCGACCTCAATTTGCAAATTTCACTCTGTGTAAATCTTGGCACTTGCTCAGTGCCGGGGGTTCGGTTACTCGTGTGTGAGAGAGAGAGAGAGAGGGAGAGAGGGAGAGAGGGAGAGAAGGGTGGTTCCTCACACGAGGCAGCGACGTGCGTGTTCTCTACATTTTACATCGCATTAGCTGCACTTAAGGAGGTTTAACTCCCCTTAATGGAGACGACGTCGAATGTTTTCTGTCCTCCTTTACTTTTATTTGTCTATTTTTTTTTTCATCAAAGTGGGAAGCAGACGACAAAAGCCATCCTATTTCTATTCGTTGCATATACTTTATTGTTCGACGATGAGAAGTCGATGCGTGCTAAAATATTACCAACTTTGGGCATTGGAGTACGGCAAATGAATGTTGAAAAATTTATCATTCGTCGTATTTTTGAACTTTTGTTTTATCCACAATCAGCCCTCACCCTTTTCGTAATTTTAAATCGAGTTTAGCCACTCTAAAACAGAGCTTGAAAATTATACCCATCAGACTCGGTGGAATTCCTTGAAGAACCTCGAGGAGGACGCTCGTTATTAGGGTGAGGTGAAAAATTTTCAAACTGAATTTCTAACCCAGGGATGAAATTAGGCAAGTTATTACGGAAAGGCGGAAACTCTCCGGGTTTCGACGCGCTTCTCGGAGACTTGCAGCAGAGATCGAGGCGACCGTTCATCGAGTTACATTTTCCACTTGGAGCTCTCGGTTCGCTTGCTGCAGTCTAAAACGGGGCTGAACTTTGCGCGGTAGAAAGACGAAGGAATTTAATTGTATCCGAGTTGCGAATATCGCGATTGCCGAGACGAGTCTCGCTGCAGCAGCCTGCGAATATATATGTATACGTATGTACGTATATACGTACGTACGTAGGTGTACAATACGAGCGAAGTTGGCACACAGTCGGCGGGAAGTTTTACTTTGCTCTCGGAGTTTTCATTCTTACCGAATTAATTCGTTCGGTTCGCTTTAAGGGCGACGGTAGGTACGTACCATCTTCTTTGCCTTACATTTCCACCCCGCTTCACTTTTTGCACGATCCACGCTCGATGTATAACAAACCAACCAGCCAACCTAACCTACCTACGTGAAAATTGTTACCTGTAATTCGCGCTCGTTTCTTCTCCCTGCTTCCGCAATAAAACCCCTGCAGCGGTAGAAAGTTATGAAACTCTGCAGTCGGTGCGATTTCTAATTTTACTCCGCCACTTTGCTAAACGGCCGAAGGAGCGTGGGAAATTTTTATACCTCGTAGACCGGATGTAAGTCGGGTCTGAATTTTTGTGAAATTTTTTTATAATATCGAGGAGGGCCAGGATTCGGTATGTGAAATTTGTACAGTATTGTATAAAAAAGGCAGAATATCGGGGCGGAAAATTTCTGGGTTGGTGAAATTTCGTCACTTTGATTTTTCTTTGTTTTGGATTTTCGACATATTTACGTTCGTAATTCTGGTCATTTTGATTATCGGTTTCTCTCATTTTTCACGCCCACTCGTTGATCGAACTACGTCGTGTGAGTCTATTTCAATTTTCGAAATTTTACTCTATCGAAACTTGGCTTTGTCGTAACTGGAATTTTCGGAATCTTTCATTTCCGAACTTCGAGCCATCGGCTTTCCGACCGTTCGAATCATTGTTGTTTCGTACAGGTTTGATTTCTCAGCTTCAAGTTTCACCATCAAATAATGCGGAATTGGACGCTTTCGGAACTTTTCAAATTCGGAACTTGAATCACCCCGCTCCACAGTATCGAATGTACGGAGCAGGTACATGAAAATTTAATTCACGGATTTTTGAAACATTGAAAGCCGATAAATACTAAAATCAAGGGTAATATATTTTCACAATCAACCTGACAATATCGTGAATTATAAATTCTTTTTATTTTATTTATTTTTTTTTATATCCTTCCAAATTCAACTGATTATGGGTTTTCTCGTCAGTCAAAATTTATCATCCCAGCCTTGTTCACTCCGTCGCAATTACTCCACTCCCTTAATCTCCGATGGCTGTTATTAATTTGGCAAATCGCGAATGGCTGCCAATTTGCAGCTGTTTAATCCGTCCGTTACGCGTGTATTTCCCGGATACCGGATAGCCGGATCTGCAACAGGAGCCTGGCAGAGGTGTCAGAGCCAGACGCCGCCGCAGCGGCACTCGACGCTAAAAACAACCAAATTGTAATTACTGTCTGCAAAAATCCGGCCAGCAGCTAGCCGGCTATCTAGTGGCCCGTGATGTCACTCCGGTCTCTGCGTCGTGTTACCCAAATGCGAATACTCGCGAGATTAAACCCGGGGGATTTGGCCCTACTGCGAGGGACGCCCGAAACGCGTTACTGCCTGCCTTACGCTTTAAAGAATCATCCCGTCACGCGCCCTTTTCATTTTTACGCCAAATAATTTCACGCCACGTGGAACTTGCCTCATGTTTTGTTGGAACGAAAGTTTCACCCCCTCCCGCAATTGAATTTTTTAATTTTCTCATTTTATCATTTACTATAATTTCTCATTCGCTTTCTGCCTGAGGGTTGAACGAAAGTACGCGCTAGTTCCTGTTACAATTCGTTACTTTGAGAATAAAAGAAGAAAAAAACAAAAAATGCGACATTTTACCAGGTACACAAGATGTCTGATGTCGAAGAGTTTCTTTTTTTCTTTTTTTTTTTTTCAACTCCGATATTCGGAACATGGATTGTTGAATAGTTTTGGATGACGAAGCCGGGGGAGGGGGAATTAATTAGGACGTGGCAGGTGTTGGATATACGACGTTGGGAAAAAAAGGGAAACGTCGAGTCGAGGATATTATGGGTCACGCGAGATTAAATCCCTTGGGACGAAAGACCGACCCTGACTAACCTGTTGCGAGTGACGGGGATGCGGGAGGGTGGGTGTCTTTAATTTACAGCTCTCTGACCTATTAATTTACAATCCCCGCCCCTCCCTGCAGTGCAAATAAATAAATACATTTGCGTTAAATCAAATTTTAATTTTTCCCCCCGCGTAATTTGCAACGCGATTCGAGATTCACGCAGGTGAATTTGGTTCATACAAGGGGGGACGGAAACGAATGAATTTTCAATAAAAAAATAAATAAATAAAACAAAAATATATTCTTCGTCGTTAATGAAAAGTTTTTTTTTTTTCTTTTTCAACGGCGTTGAAAAATTAATACAGAGGAAGAGTCACGGAGTGAAATGGAAAATCAGTGGAAATATTGATGTGAAATATTCATACCGCGATTATATGTACGTGTGTGTATATGTATATGTAATACATAGATAAAAGTGAGACCGGTACCTAAAAGGACCGGGAGTGTAGCGGCGGAAGACCGGATAGCGGAAGCGGCGGGGGCATAATTTGAAAACTTTTCTCGTTAAATTGCGCAAAATGGTTCGAGAGAACAAACGAGCCGTCGAAAAACCGGCGCGGACAAACCGTCGCGTCGTGTCGGGCAGGATTTTAAACAGCGTTGACGAAAACTCGGTTGCAAAAACCGGATGTAATATGTACATATATATATATATATATATATATATGCATGTAACGCGGGGACGAATCAATTCGGAAATTCAAAACCGAAAAATTGAGAAAATATTTGTTGTATTTATTTTCCGTCAGCAATTATTTTCTTAATCAGGGCTAAGTCGTAAGAATCATAATTATACTTTACCGTTACATGTATCGGTTAAATTAATATATAGATAATTTTCCTGAAAATTTAAAGAACAAGAAAAAATACTGAGATTGTAAAAATAGTAAATTAGGTATCGAACTTTTATTTCCGTATCTTTTGAATGGTAAAAGGTTGAGTAAATTTCTTAGGCTTTACTCCTCAATGATACTGGTCTTTACCGGAACTCGGTGAAAAATAAATATTCTTCACAGTAGTTTAGTACTCACTCCTTTTTCCATACATCTTCATAAAAGTCTAGTCGTAGCTCTACAGGAGATACATAAATTTAATAAATCCTTCGCGACAATCTCGCGATCGAATCGCCATAAATACCGTGATTATTTACAACGACGTTCAACATTTTCAAAATTTCAAATAATAAACGAGAATTTGATTGTGCCGCAGCTACGCTTCCGACCATGCGTGAGAGCGTCTTGTTCATCCACCCTCCAGTATCCGAGACTTCTTGGTGTATATTATACGGACGATACGACTACCCCCAAAATAATCTCCCATAAATATGTATGGATCTTCTCTGCGGATGCAGGACTCGTTCCGGCATCTCACAGCGGTTGGCGAACGCGAGCTTTCACCACCACCATCGATACCTACTCCTCTGTTAACCCTCGGGTCCTCGACCAATTCCAACTTTCCTCGTGCACGGGAATATCTGCATTTTCAGAGATTCTCCTCGCTATGTCCAACAGTGTCGTTCCGTCTTCACTGCACCCAAGATGTGCTTCGGTGTTTTTTTCTCTTTTGTTTCTTAATGTCATCGTAAATTTGGGCAAGTTTCAACAGTAATTTAGTATCTCGAATGTTTTTTTTTTTTTTTTTTTTTTCATCGGTGATTTACGATCAATCGATTAATCGACGATTTCGATTCGTATAACGATTAAACTGAACAATTATTACAAGTCAACTTCGATTAATCGATCCACCGGTACCGTTGATTAATCGATTGATCGGAAGAAGGATTAATTTATTAATCGCGCAGCACTAGTTTTTACAGAGAGATTTTGAGGAACCTCAAAAATTTTATTTTTGCCTCGATAAAAACCTCGAAGGTTCCTGTTTTATTGATTTAACAAGTTTCGCAATTGATTTATTAGGAATCAAGGGTTGATCGAGTGACGAACGGCCCGAGCTTCTCAAGCGATTAATATCACTGAGTGAATCTGCAGCAGCGGCCCGTAGAGAATCAGATTACAAAGAATCCATTTAGCAGAGCCGTCCAACTTATAGGACTATTTTTCTCCCTTTAATTCGCTCCTCTCGTTTCCCCGACGACGACGTTCGTCTCGAGGCGAGCTGCTTTTCCTTCCGTTGACAAATTACAATATAATTCGAGGCGTTTTCAACCCCTCGACACTTCAGCCCCTGGCGGCTTCCTTTGCCCCCCCCCCCCCCTCCGAATTTACTTTTTTCATTCATTGTAATTCAGCAGGGCCCTGTGACCAGAAATTTCGACCCTTTTTTTACGAGACGGAAGGAAAACCGCGCCTCTCTGAGTGTATTGCCGATTCCATTCGTAACTCCGCCGCGTGAGCTTCAACGAATTTACTCGAGGCTTTTAGATCTTGATGAATTGAGGCGGTACAACGGTCTCAAAAACGTTTTATCCAATTTTAGCCACAGGAGAAAATACACATTTTATTACGCGGGGTAATTTTTTTTATCCACTCGGTGATGTATACGCACATATGTGTGTTAAATCAATTTTTCGTCACTAAAGAATAAATATTCTGATAAAAAAAAATAAAAAATAAAAAATGCCACTCATCAATTCATTTGTCGTGGAAGATCCACCGAAGTTCAGCAGAAATTCGTACCAAATTGTAATTTTTTTTTTTCTTTTGCATTCAGTAAGCTCAGAACTGAATTGAGAGATTTGTTTTATTTTGATTTCTAAAGTTTCTTAAACTCTAAAGAGAAGACAACCATTTTATGTGGTACGACTGTGTAAATTATTTCTGAATTTTTTTTCAATTTTCCACCCTTGAGATTTACAGACTTCTTCCAAACAGAATTTAAAGTTGATCGTTTCGCCCGAAAACCAAGTGTTATCAAAGATTTCGACTTCACAACAGTTTGTGAAGTGAGCTGTCAACTTATTTTATTCATCTATTTATTCTCGAGCTTACGAAAATTTTCGAACATCTACACAGCTGGAAATTGGCGTTGTGAAAATCTTGGTGTAACAAAATTTGAGACGTTTTCTTCCTTTTGACCGAATAAAATTTACGTTTCTTCTTTCGAAAGCCACGCGGTGCAGTTTATCACGTTATCTCTTTCGGAATAAAAGAAAGAAAAGCAACGGCGCATATAATAAAGAAGAAGCGAAACATACATATAATACGAGAATAGTACCCGCCCACCTTGAGCCCGCGATAAATAATTGCGCTATTGTTTTCCAAGGGGATTTTCTTTATTTCCTCCCCATCCCGGGTATTTTTTATTTCTTATTTTTTTTTTTTTTTTTACTTTTCGCTTACTGCACCTTATCTTATTTTCTCATACGTTCTCTCTTACGTTCTTCTTCTTCCGCTTCGCTTTCTACTCTTCTCTTGTCTTCTCTTCCCTTCTAACGGGCTAGTGGCACGTAATATCAACATTTGAAGAAATAAATTGTCGGAAATGCCGAGTGCTATACGACTCGGCTGAGAACACCCGCCCCTGCCACCCTTTCTTAAATCATACCAATTTTTTACCATCTCAAGTTCCACCCCTAGCGAATCTCGGAGCTGTTCTATACTTACAATACATTTGCGACTATCTTTCCCCATTCATTCGATCCGCCTCTTATTTCAGACCCGGTTCTTTGACTCTCGCGTAATTTTTTTCCTCCCCTCCCCCGAACAGCAAAATTGTTCCAAAAAATCACCCAAGTTGAAAAGAACAAACCAAAAGGAACAAACGAAAAAAAAAGCATCCAGCGATGCAAACGTCGATTTTCGGAGCTCCGGCGATGGTTTTTTACGCGCTAAAACCGCCCTCCGCTACCGAACCCTCGGCCCTTAAATTCCCAGATGTAATTATACGGTGTTCGAATGTAAATCACTCTGACAACCCGAGTGACGCGGGCCATAAAACGTTGCGGTGGGATATAACGACAAAAAAGTAGAAGGGGCGGGAGAAAAATAACGAAAAAAAAATAAAAAAAGAAGAAGAAAAACTCGAAAAATGAAATAGGTGCGGGCGAATAGAAAATAGAGAAACGTGAACGAGCTGGCTGAAAAGTGATCGAATGAAGTATTAGTAAAAGAGAAAAGAAAAAAGAAGGCAGCCAAAGGGGGAAACAAAAGAGCGAACGGTATCCTGATTTTTGGAGTGCGGCGGTCGCGGCTCCCGCGCAATAAATTGCGAATCAATCCCTTCGGCTAACGATAAGCTACAACAACCACCCTGCAGGGCGCTACCTTCGTTCTACACGCGTTAATCCCCGGCTGTCTGCTTCGTACGTATACCTTCACGTATACCCAGGCGCAAGGCATTGGAGCGTCGCGTGGATGAAGCCGCCTGATACACCCGGGGTGTATTCACGCTCGATACCCTAACCGACGTTTTAATTGGCTCTTCGTCACGAGGAGAGATGATTTCGTTACCTCTCTCAACCACCCAGCGTAGGAAATCAAGCTGCGTTATTTATTTATTTTTTTTCCTTGTAACTTCACGTTTCTCTGTTTTCAGCGAAAAAGGAAGTTGTTGCGATTACAACGGAAATGAAAAGTTCAGTTTTCATTAGATCATATCAATGATCAATTTTTTTGTCCGACGATACGTCGAGAACGAGTTACCGAATTTCAATGATTTTTCGGTACTTTGATTGGTACGGTAGATTTTCAATTATTTTAGTATAAAAGATTCAGATAATCAAATGAAATTGATGATCTTTCGAGAATGGATGAATGGATGTGAATCAAAATTAGTACCGTAAGGTTTCTTCAGTCACTAAATATGAATCTACGGTCCGATTAGCGCAATCTAAATTTGGCGTATTCGATAAGCTTAAGAAAAAAACTCAAAACAATTAGATTTTGATAGTGATCGGTACTCGTCGGTTTGTTGCGTGGCTGATCGCGAATCTGAAGTTAGATTACGAAATCCAAAACGGCGGTTCAATGTGGTGGGAAAAAAGCTAAAAATATTCCGATTCTGGTAGAAACTAGCAGCCGGCGTTTTTCGGGCCACCGATAACGAACCCAAGATCAATTTTCCAAAATTTGTTATAGTGGTTAAAAAATTTTAAAAATCGCTACATTCGTATCATCTTCAACGACTTTATATTTCACCTATTGTACAATAAAATTTATACTTTTTTGAATCAAAACATGCATTCGAAAAGTTGGATACCTCGATGTGAATAAGAAACGACAAACTCATCTGTTTTCATTCTTCCTTTCTCGTTTTTTTTTTTTTTTTTTTTTTTTTTTTTAGGTCGAGTTTTAGATATCACGAGTTTTCTGTCGATTTCTTCGAAAAATACTATTCGTATCAAGAATGTGTAGGAAACGAAACGTATGAATACTACATTCCAAAAATGGAAACAACGCAGCAGTTCCTTGTTTTATTTGGCCGATTTTTTTTCCTGTCGACAAGTTCGAAATTCCATTGTACTGAAAAAAAAAAAAATACAACAATGACCTACTCCTCTCACATCGCGTAATTGTTTATAACAAATTTTCTCCGCACCGTTGAGCTCTAGCTTTTTTATCGTTCGAGACAGTTTTTTTTCTTTCATTTTTATCCTCCACTCTAGACGAGTTTCTGGGCTCGCGAATTTTTGTACCCGCGGCTAATATCGCCTAGGCGGGGTGCAGTTCAATAAGATCTAATTCGAGGTCCCTGGTTGAATTTGAAGGCGTATCATGCAGCCTCGATAACTCAACGAGGGAATCCCTCCGTGTCCGTGACTCGGTCGGAATCACCACTTGTACGAATTGAAGTCAGGAACGAGGAAGGTTTCGCGGCGTTTTCACGCCCTCCGCTGCTGTCACAGGGCCAGTTTTAATATCGGGTGGGTGCAGGTCATGTATAACAGTTTACCCGGGATTCCTTCGCGTCCCGAAACCCCGGCGTGCATCGGGAATACGGAAAACTCATTCCCCGCTTTTCCACACTCTCCGCTGGTTTTTAAACTTTTGTTGCGTTTCTTTCTTTTTTAATTCCCTGCCCGTTGTCGATGCGTTTTGTTTCCTGATTTTTTTTTCTTTTTCACTTTGTGGAAAAACAAAAAAGAAGAAAAATCGCTTCGGAATTCCAGCGGTTGATAAAAGTTACGTCGAAACCATTCGCACCAAGGTTCCCTTTATAGGCAGTGAATTCCTCTTATTTTCTACGCTGTTCTAGCGGTTTGTTCTCTCTCTCTCTCTCTCTCTCCTCTCTCTCTCTCTCTCTCTCTCTCTCTCTCTCTCTCTCTCTCTCTCTCTCTCTCTCTCTCTCTCTCTCTCTCTCTCTCTCTCTCTCTCTCTCTCTCTCTCTCTCTCTCTCTCTCTCTCTCTCTCTCTCTCTCTCTCTCTCTCTCTCTCTCTCTCCTCTCTCTCTCTCTCTCTC